>NW_007249154.1:1516658-1547479 GCF_000164805.1 Carlito syrichta
CCGGGTGTGGCAGTGCATGCCTGTAATTCTGGCTACTTGGAAGGCTGAGGCGGAAGGATCGCCGGAGCCCAGCAGGTCGAGGCTGTGGTGGCCGAGAGCGGCCATTGCACTCCAGTGTGGGTAACAGAGTGAGACTCCAACTCAAAAAAAAAAAAAAAAAAATTGTGTGTAGAATACTGGCTTTTCACATTGAGGCTCCCTGCTTGTAGGATTTTATCTATTATGCTTGGTAATTAGTAACCCCTTACTTTGTAGAAATTATGTTTCCGTGCTAAAAATTTTTTTAAATTACTTATGATAATTTTTACCTCAATTTTTTACATTTATTTATCTCTGTGACTTCAGTTACTTAGATTTTTTAACTTCTGAATTGATTGTTTAATGTCCTTATATTTTCTATTTTCACTCATTTTCTTTTCATCTCTTTTATACGACAATTTCTCAACACTGTTTTCCACCTCTTGATTGCTATTATGTTAAGAACTATTTTTTCCTAAATGTTCTTTTTTAAAAATAGTATTGTCAGTGTTTATTACAGACTCATTTTCTTCTCACAATTTCTGAGCATATTATACTTTTTTTGAAACACTTAGTTTGTTTTCTACTTCTTACATATTTTCTGTTTCTTATAAGTTTGTTGGTTTTATTATTTTCCTCTCTTACAAGAGATCTTCCTTAAGTGTTTGATAGTCTTTGATTTTGTGTTCCTATTTAAAAGTAGCAGACCAAAAAAAAATGTGTATGTTTATAGAACTCACTATGAATTTTACTGCAGAATTATCTAGCTAGCTGATTTCTTAGAACAGCCCTGACATAGTATTTTTAAAGTTTTCTCTTTTTTTCTTTTCTTTGCTTTTGTTTGTTGTGTTTTACTTTTTTCTTTTTGGTCTGATTAAATTTTCCCAAGAAACTTCTAACTTCCATTCTTCTGCCTGCAGGATAAAGGTCTGGCAGCTTCGTAGAGCCTGCTAAGTAGTTACCAACTTAGTGTTTTCAAGTTTCCCACATTTTCCCTATATGCATTCCTTGGAATTGATGCTTTAAAAAATACTGTTATTATCATTGTAGTTACATTTTGGGAGAGAGCAAAACTAAAGGCATGTGCTCAACTTATCAACTTTAAGCAGCAGGATACTCACTTGTTTCTAAGCAAGGGAGATTTACATATCAATTACCAACATTTCTATACGCCCAATAAATAGAATGAATCATCACACTTAATCAGATATACTAATTATTACTTTATCTTTTTAACCTTTTTGAGTCCATAATAATAATTCAGGCATACATTAAGATCTTTTTTTATGCGTATGTAGCAGGCTGTGTTGGATGGGCCTGAGCTGGAGATGAAAGAAAGGAGGAAAATATCTCCTTATGCTATTTTTCAACTAATTTACTTCAAGTGTGGGATGGTTTCTGGTCAAAAAATAACTGGACTTCGTATTTAGAAATATACCAGAAAGCCTAACAAAAGTTAGATTGCAAGGAGAAGCAATACAATTCTGAGAAGAAGGGAAAAAAAAACCACTACAAGTCACAACAAATGATATTCTTGCACATTGTTAGTAAGTGATGAATCTGATGGATAGCTGAACCCATGCTGAATGGATAGCCTGTTGATATTTTGTCATGTACGAAAACGATTCTGTGGGTCAGGTTTAAAGGCAGCATCCTTGCCCCTTCCAATATGTTGAAACATAGTCTGAATAGCCTTAATACAAGAAGAATAATCTATTGGCTCTTTCTCAGAGTGACAATGCTGATGTAGACAATTTAGGAGGTTCAGAAATTGTATACAGTAATTTTAATTTGCACCAATGGTGTCAGAGCACAGACATATTATTGCAGAGAGGGATAATAAGCCTACTTCCCTAATTTTTGCTTAGATAGCTTCCACAGGAAAAGTGAACATGGAAGCAATCAATAGAGAAGTAGAAACACAGATTTAGTGTCAAGCAGCCCTGGGTTTGAGATAATTTTTCAAGTTGGTAATTGTGCGTGAACTTAGACAAATTATATATACATTTGTTAAGACTTTTCTCACTGGTACAGTGAGGATCATATTAGTGCCTATATTGTAAACATGCTGTTAAGACAATTTCTGTTGTAGTAAATAGTAAATTTCAGTTGCTGTTTTTGTTTTGCTATTATTATTGCTCAAGTCAAGAATACACGGCTCTATTGAATCAGGGGCCTTTCTTGTGCAAGATTTTCTAGACATATTTTTCAAATCATTTTCAGAGCAAAACACTAACCAGCACATTAAATCTGTGCAGAAAAGTCACTGCTATTCCATCTATTATGGCAAACCCACAATTGTCTGGAAAAATTCAGGTGAATGTGATGAAAAAGGACAGCCTGCTCCAGTCCTTCCCTATGTGCCTGGCACCCAGATCTGGATTAAACATTCCTAGTACTGAAGGCACTTAGGAATCTGGGAGCCCCTCAAGCTAATTGTGAGAAAAATCCCTATTTAAAGTGAGTCTGTGGATTTTTTCTTTTTTTCTTTTTTTTTTTGGTGGCGCCTTTGTAATCCTAAAACATGTAAGACAGAACTAGCTGTTTAAAGTTAATGCCATGATTTACAAAACAGTTCAGGAGTGTCTACAAAAAAAACTTATGGAAAGAGATTAACCTGTGAGAAGATGGCTAAAGTAACAGAAAATTCTAGCAGAACTTAGGGATCAGAAGAAGCAAATGTTTTTCTGGGAATATGCCTATAATTTGGACAAAGCCTTGAAAACTAAAAAGGAATTGGTCAGCTTTTCTTGGGTTATACCAGGGGTGGACAAACGTCATCTGTCAAGGGACAGGTATTAAGTATTTCAGGCAATGTAGCTCAAGAAGCAAAATAAAGAATATAATGTAGGTACTTTCTAGCAAAGGTAGAACAAATTCCATAAAATTGGCATTTTTTTTTTTTTTTGAGTTGGAGTCTCACTCTGTCGCCCAGACTGGAGTACAGTGGCTGCTCCCTGCCACCGCAGCCTCGACCTGCTGGGCTCCGGTGATCCTTCTGCCTCAGCCTTCCAAGTAGCTGGAATTACAGGCATGTGCTACCACGTCTGGTTGATTTTTTGATTTATTGTAGAGATGAGGTCTTGCTGCCCAGGCGGGTCTCGAACCCGCGGGCTCAATATAAAAATAATGAAAACTGTTTTTTATTGTAGAAGCTTGTCAGTTTCTGAGGTCTCACTTGTCCATCTTGTCTCTTATAGCATGGACACTTGGGGTTTTAATCAGGAATTCGTTGCCAGTTCCAATTTCCATAAGGGTGTCTCCTGTGATTTCTAAGGTTCTAATAGTTTGAGGTTTTACGTTTAAGTCTTTGATCCATTGAGTTGCTTTTTGTGTATGGTGATAGGTAGGGATCTTCTTTTAATCTTTGGCATGTGGCCATTCAGTTTTCCCAGCACCAATTACTGAATAGGTTCTCCTCTTCCCATTGGTTGATGGTGGAAACTTTGTTGAAGTGAGTTGGTTGAGAAATCAAGGTTTTGCTTCTGGAATTTCCATCCTATTCCTATACCAATACCAGGCTGTTTTGACAAAGAAACCATCAAGAAAGCAAGAAGACAGCCCACAGACTGGGGAAAAAATATTTGCCAACTGTATACCTGACAAGAGCCTAACATCTAAGATCTACAAGCAACTCAAACATGCCGAAAAGTAAAAAACAAATAGCCCCATTACAAAGTGGGCAAAAGATATGAATACACATTTCTCAAAAAAAACCAAACAAACATACACTAGTGGCCAACAGATGCATGAAAAAATGCTCAGCCTCACTAGTCATCAAAGAAATGCAAATTAAAACCACACTGAGATACCACCTAACTCCAGTCAGGATGGCCATCATCAATAACTCAAAAAACAACAGATGCTGGAGGGAATGTGGAAAAACGGAACACTTCTACACTGTTGGTGGGAGTGTAAACTAGTACAACCTCTGTAGAAAACAGTGTGGTGATTCCTAAAAGATCTAAAAATCGACCTTCCACACGATCCCATAATCCCCCTACTGGGAATATACCTGGAAGAACTCAAATCACTCTATGAAAAAGATACCTGCACATGCAAGTTTATTGCAGCATTATTTAAAATAGCAAAAACATGGAACCAACCGTGCTGCCCATCGAAAGAGGACTGGATTAAAAAATGTGGTACATATACAGATGGAATACTATACCGCCATAAAGAAAGACAAAATTATGAACTTCACAGCAACTTGGATGGACTTAGAGCTATAATACTGAGTGATCTATCACAGAAACAAAGAACTGAGTACCACATGTTCTCACTCATAAGCAGACCTTGAACAATTATCATAATACTATAAGAGAGGTATTGGTAATAGTTGGAAACTGTGAAGGGGAGGGAGGGGCACAGTATGGCAGTAGTGGGAAACTGCCGGGCAGGGGTGGGAGCATGCCTCATCAACAAGGGTACCTGCGTAATGAACATTTGTATACCTAACCCTGAAATGTACCCCACATCTTCAAAATAAAAAATTTAAAAAATAAAAGTAAAGGAAAATAATATTGGTATTTCAATAAAAAATAGAATTCTTTCTGGGAAAGGAAATAAAATGTTGCTTGATTAGGGTTCAAAGTCAGTGTTCCTCATCATCTAGTTGATTGTAAATGTTTATTTATCTTGTGAACTAAATTGTTTTTGCCCAAAGTTCCTATTTTGAAGCTTTACTCCCCAGTATGGTTGTATTTGGAGTAGGTTATAAGGAGATAACGAAGGATGGATGAGGTCCAAAAGGTGGGACCCTAATTCAATAAGGTTGATATCCTTATAAAAAAGAGAAAGAGACTCCATATCTCCTACTGCTCTTTCAAGAGGAAAGTCTATGTGAGAACACAGTGAGAGAAGCAGGTCATCTACAAGTCAGGAAGAAAGGCTTCATCAGAAATTAACTCTGAAGACATCCTGATCTCATATTTCCACATTCCATAACTGTGAGAAAATATTTTTCTTTTGTTTAAATACCCAGTCTGTGATATTTTGTTATGGCAGCCCTCGCAGACTATTATTGATATCGGCCCAATTACTCCACAGAAGGAGTTTTTTGAATAAACACAGAAATGGACCCTACAGGTCTTAAAACTAAAAACTCACCGTGACCTTATCGGAGTTCCTTCTTCAGGACACTGGCCCTCAGGCAAGGGCCTGAAACTAACCAGAACATTGCAGTCAGACAGTGAGACACCAGACACCCTACTAAACATGATGGACTCCTTACCCCTCTCTAATTGCTGTTTTACATTCCTTCATCCACTATATAAACCTTCAATTTTAATCATTTGAGGAGATAGATTTGATTCTGATCTCCCATTCTCCCTGGCTGATATCACCCAATTAAAAGCCTCCTTCCTTGACAATACTTGTCTAAGTGATTGACATTCTGTGCAGTGAACAACAGGACCTTGACCAAACCCCTAAAGTTTTTGTAACAATAAAATGGTTTCTGTAAAAAACATTTTTAACACACTGGCTATACAAAAACTGGTGGCTAGCAGGATTTGCTGACTACTCTAAGCTACATGATCAAGAAAGAAATCATTTCTGGAAGATGTCCTTAAATGCAATCAGGCAAGCAAGTGGCCCACATGGAGTTTATTTGCTCTGGAATCAGAAGTACTGAGGTCTCTAATATTTCCTCGACAAAATCTTTTCTGTCCAGTGTGTAGGAACTGTATTCTTTCCTCTGAGCTCCGAGATCGTACTGTCTACCCTTCCCACAAAGAACTTAAACTCAGTTTTTCTTACTCTTGCATTTTTCTTATATTACCACTGAACATTTCTGGTCTTCTGAACTATCATAATCTTTTTAAAGGAAAAGTAATCTTTTTAGAGGAAAAGTAGTGCCTTATAAATATTGTAAATAAGCTAATCATTAAATAAACAGCTCTGAAGAGAATTCAAGATTTGAATTTGGTCTTGGGATGTTCATATTCCTGGTATTTTAGAGATGGTTGAGGGATTTTTTTAAATGACGTGAATGTGCTGTGGATATGTCTCAAGTTATTTTAGCTTTAATTGTGTTTTTAAAAAAGGAACAAACACATTTAAAATATTTTAGGCTAAATAAACACATTTAATTTTTTTTTCTCTTATCATCTCTTAACGTAGAAAGAAGTTGAGGAAGGACTGTTGACAGGAGGTGAGGAGGCCATCCCTGGAGAGAGGTTTGGCCCCAGTGTCTTATCTTTTTGGTGATGTGCTATTCAAAGGAACAGTGGAAGGATGCTATGGTTTGAATGCTTGTTCCCTCCAAAACTCATGTGGAAATTTAATTGCCATTGTGATAGTATAGTACTAAGAGGTGGGTCCTTTGAGAGGTAATTAGGACATGAAGACTCTGCCCTCATTGGTGAGATTAATGCTATTATAAAAGGGTGAGTTTGGCCCCCTTTGCCTCTTTGCTCTTTTCCTTTTCTTCATGTGAGGACACTGCAAGATGGCTCTTGCCAGGTGCTGGTGCCTTGATCTCTCACTTTCTAGCCTTCAGAACTATGTGAAAAATAAATTTCTCTTTATTATGAATTATACAGTCTCAGGTATTTTGTTATGGTAGCACAAAGATAACTGAGATAGAAATCAGTGCCAGAGTAGTGGGATGTTACTGTAACAAATACCTAAATATGTAATTGTGGGTACTGGAACTGAATAATGGATAGAGACTAGGAAAATTTGGAGGAATGGGTTAGAAAAAGCCTAGACTGCTGTGAATGGAGCATTAAGGGTGATTCTGCTGAAGGCTCAGAAAAAGAGAAGAGTTGTACAAGGGTCTGAACTTCCTAAAGAGTACCTGAGTGTTTGTGATCAGCATGTTGGCAGAAAAATAGATGGGAAAGGTAAGTCTGAAGAAGTCTTGGATGGAAATGAGGACAGGTATTGGACCTAGAGATAAGGCCATCCTTGTCATAAATTGCCAAAACCTTGGCTGAATTATGTCCATACCCTAGGGTTTTATGGAAGACAGAATTTAAGAGTGATGAACTAGAATATATGACAGAAGAAAATATAAACAGCAAAGCATTCAGGCTGTTTTGTGGCTTCTCTGCACTGCATATAGTAAAATGTGAAAAGAGATAAGTTATTTTAAAATTGGATTTATAATTAAAAGGAAAGCAGAATGTAAAGATTTGGAAATTTCTCAACCTGGTCATGTAAAGAATAAAGTTTGTTTAGAAAAAGGCAAGGACGTGACTAAGACACCAGTTGATAAAGAGATTAGTATGAACAGAAGCGAGCCAGATGCTATTCAGATGAAAGAAGGACCTTAAGGACATTTCAGAGATCTTTGAGGCTGCCACTCTTATGGTATATAAGAGTATCTGATCTCAAACCATGCAAAGTGGGGACCAAAGGGAGCCCCAAACTTTACTTGTACGCTGACTACTTGTATACCTAATTCTGAATTGTACCCCACATCTTTAAAATTTAAAAAAAATTGTAAAAAAAGATCACAGGAGGTCAGAGTCAACAACTTTGAGTCTGAAGTTACCTTAGCTCAAGTCCTAATTATCTTTCAACTTGTTAATGGAAATACAATTTTTTTTTATTTGCCCAGTTCAAAATGTCAGAAATAAAATTCTAAATAATCTTCTTATGTTCAGTTGGTTTTTTGTCCAATCAATTTGTTTCTGTTACCGTTGCCGTATCTTAAACACAAATTTATAATCATTCTAATGTCTTGAAAGGCTGCAGGAATGGAAATATTAACCAGAGTGGGAAATATCAAACTGGTTTGGGCTAGAAACTGACACTGAAGGGCAGAGGAATGATGTAAGAGATAGGTAGAATGAGATGATTGGAGTGAGTCAAGACTTTTTAAAAACAAGTAGATGGCATTAAGCAGGTCCACAGAGATAGCAGTATGCTCCAGTAATAAAATAGGCATACTAATGGGGGATATTGAAATGAAACTTTTGAAAAAGTGTGCCAGCAGGTATCAGGTATCACAGTCATGGCAAGGTGAACATTATATAGTTAATGTCTGAAGCAGGGTTCGTAATCCATAGAGGTTCATGGAGAGCCCATGAAAAATGGTACATAATTTAATTCAACTGTGATCCATACATTACAGCTGTATTTCAATGTTCCACAAAAACCTCTTCCCCCCATAAATGTTCACATAAAACAATTTTCTTGTTCTACTTACTCTTAGTGTATAGAATTTATTCGATTTAATTATGAAATATTTAGAAAACAGAGCCATTCAAATTACAGGCATAGTACTTGCTTAACATTTATATAGAATTTATAGTGTTTAACCTAGATTAAATTGTTGAATTTTATATTTGTTTGCATGACAATAATAATTTGGTATCATAATTTTTCCACTCTGTATCTTATTTTTATTATCTCATTTTTATTTGTTGGGAAAAAAGAAACCTTTTATAAAATGTATAATTAATCATTCCATTTATAAGTTTTTATTCAAATTTTTTTCTCGTAAATATTTAAATAAAGATATTCTACAAGATATACTTTTCTTTGTTATAATAAGGCAGTGCAGCAAAATCTGCAGGTTTCTTTTTTAACTTTAAATTTGTTCCCCTTGCTAGATACTTTTTAACTGGCAGGAATAATAAATTTATCTGTGTGCTTTCACACTCCAGTTGTTAGCATAATAGTTGATATTTAGTAGCTGTTCAGTAAATATTTGTTAACTGAACTGAAATGAATCAAGTTGTAAATACTTTCTGGTCACATGAGTGAAATTAGGTAATATACAAAAATTTTTTGGCTAAATTTAGGAGCTATTCTGATGCTAAAAGTTGAACATTTGTCTTTCAACCAAATTTTAAAATTTGAGTTGAGATCACTAACCACAAATAACTTGTTTCTTTCTGAAATAGATGATGAAAATTTTTAATTCGTTGCCAATTCATTTCTGGAAAAGAAATATGTGTGTATAATAAATGTAGAGAAAGCAGTTTTTTAACCCATCTTAAAACTTTCAATTCCTAACAAAATATTGAATACTAAATATTGTCAGCATTTATTCACCACAATACAACAACATGAGGCACTATCTGGGAATCAAATAAATTTTTAAAATTCAAATGTTGTATTCTATTGTGGATCAAAGACCATTCTATAGACTTGACCCTACTTGGAGTAAAGCACTTCTCAAGAGTGAACTTCACAGCAACTTGGATGAATTTCAAGTCTATCATCTTTAGTGATCTATTACAAAAACAAAGAACGGAGTGCCACATGTTCTCATTCATATGTGGATCCTGGGCATTTATCACAATACTACAAGAAAGAGATTGGAATAGCAGGACACTGCTGGGAGGTGGGGGCGACATATCATCAATAAGAGTAACTGGTCTTAAACCAGGGGAAGTGAGGACCAATGGGGGGCCCAAATATCAACTGTACATATCCCACTTATGTAACTAGTCCTGACTTGTGCTTCACATCTTTCAAATAAAATAAAAATAAAACAAAATCCAAATCCATCTTATATCATTATAAAATATACCACTTCAAACAAATTTGCTCTAAGGCAGCAGTAGATCATATAAATAATTTTCCATTACAAGGTGCAAAAATCTGAGAAAACCTAAGAATGATTTTTTTCAGAATGCCTTCTGGTTGCATTTTGCCTTGGAAAACAATGTTTTTGAAGTGGTGTAACAAAGGTTATTATTTATCTCTTGATATTTTTTCCCTTCTAAATTAATAGGCTTTTTACTTAGGGACAAAGGTATTTAGAATAAACTCTTTATTTCTCAGCATCCTTTGTAATTGTGTATAGGCATGGTACTTTGAGGCCAATGGAGTGTGACCAACAATGATATCTGAAAAATATTGGTAGCTGCATAAGGTACAAGAACAGAAAACTGTATTGGCAGGATATCTCCGTGGAATTAAAATTGTAAGGCTTTAGACAGTTCAGCATTTTAACAGTCAATCTGATTTACACCACTAGAAGAACCAAAAGAATCGGGCATCCAGTACAACTCACAAACCCCGTTGAGCGGTCCTGGTATACTTTATTAACTATTGGTATGTAAGTTACCTGAAATTCTTTCCATTTTAAAGAAGTTTCTTCCCAGCAATTGGAGGAATTTGCCTAAAAGTGAAGAGGGCTTCACAGTCCTGGATATAAAATTATAGATAATTGGTCTATTTAACAGATGAAATATTGACATTGATGAACAATAGAATTCAAACACCATGTTGAGTCAACTGTCAAGTTGTAGTGCAAATTTGCAGAAGAAGGGACATAAAACAAAATATCAAGGGACATAAAAAAATCAAAGGGTTATCATCAAAGTGGAAAAAAATCTAAAGCACATGAAAATGGGCTGCACTCAAAAAGTTCGATGTATTACTATGCCAAAAGACTGCTCATTAGAGCCTTATTGATAGAGTTGAATTGCCAGTCTGTAGTGATCAGTCAAGATTTGGAATCTGGAATCTGAAAGTCACTTGAAAATTCTGCCTGTACAAATATAAATGGTTATTTCTGTATAGGAAAATAATTGCAGATGAGAATAATAAATATTAGTTCAAAAATCATGTGGACTCCTGAGAAAAAATAAATAATGGCAAACACAGTTTTGTAATGTTTTTATTCTTGGTAATCCTCATTTAATTTGAACTAATAACTCAGCACAGAAAGTTATTGGATAGTTTAAAAATTCCAAATTCAAATAATTAACTAGAACTATTGAATCTTTCTAAGAATATATTTGTCCACTTTTAAAGTTTAACTTCTTGGGGTAGAGCTTAAGATGGCAGCCGACAGGTAGGGCTGTAAGAATCTCAGTGGAGGCAAGTGACAAAAAAGACTCTCTGTGTGAGCAGGTGGGTGCTGGCAAGAGCGTGAAAGTCCGTCTGAGGGGTCACCAGGCTGCATGCACCTGGGTACCCCCTCTGAGGGAGACTGCAAGCCCCCACCGCCCTGAAATTAGAATGCAGCATGCAAGATCACAGGCAGAAATGTCTGCTGCCTGCAGGAGCATGCCTGAGAAAAGCCTACTGAATCCAGCTGATTCCCAGAACCTGGCACCCAGCACACACCATTACCTGTCACACCACACCCACTGAAGAGCAAGATTCGATTATTGGAGAGATCATTGGGGGAATCTGGAGAGGAATACATGCCTGGTGAGGAGCCACCCACCACAGCTATTTTCCAGGCAGAGATTTGCGTTGCCACCCACCCCCCCAACTTGTTGCCTAAGCAACATGAACAAACTATAGACCCAGGCACTCCCTTACCATTGAAGTAAGAGAGAGACTGCTCCAGCTTTGCCTCACCGCCTCAGCACCTAAAAAGGCCCTGGAAGGGGCAGGTAGGGAGCCCAGAGATCCCATCTCTGTGAATGGCACATCAATTACTCAATGCTGGATTGTGGTCCAGAGGAAATATCCTGAGAGCACAAACTTCAGAGGGACCTGAGGAGCGCTGAGTTCCAGGCACCCCATGCCCTACCCTGATCCAGCCTGGGACAAAGGATGTGGCCAGAAAAGGATAAGAAAGAACTCCAAATAGATCAGTAGTGAGTCCAGGACTGACCCAGTAATCCTCTGAACGTCAGACCCACACAGTTGGGCTACAACTAAGAAGGACAAACCCAGAGGGAGGCTGAACATCAGTTGCAATAGGAGAACCCCATTCCAGGATAGGACTGACTGGGCCACCTCGTGAGACTACCTGGGGAAGAAACTATCCTGTACATCCCCACCAGAGTTCTCCTTGACCATACGAGAGTGGGAGGGGAGAACTGAAGCCCCACTCACCTCCACTGCCCCTCTCCTTCCCTGCCTCATTCCCTGAGGAGAGAGTGAAAGAGTGTCTCCTCAGGAGAGATCTGATTAGAGGAACAATTATAGAGGCTGCCACAAGAGGACAGGTTTTTTGTCTTTGTTCTTTGTTTTGTTCTGTTTTGTTCTTTAATTTTTCAATTATTCTTTAATTTTAAAAATTTTCGGACTGTGTGTTAGTTCATCTATTTTTAAAATATTTTTCCTTTGTGCATGAATGTGTTTGTGAGGCTTTGACCTGCATCCCCTCTCAGATTTTTTTTTTCTTTCTCCGTTTCTTTCTTCTTTTATTTGTCACTCTCTGTTTATGTGTGTATGTGAAAGATTGAGTGTTCATCTTTAGATTTTGTTGTTGGTTTTTGCTCTTTTGTTCTTCTGTGGTTTTTTTTATATTCATTTTTTAAATAATTTAAGTAGTGTGTCAATATATGTCTGGTGGTTCTGCCTGAACCTCCCCCCCTTTTTTCCCCCTTTTTTCTTATTCTCTTTCCTTTGATCTTTTTGGCTTTCTTCTCTACTCACTGTATACTAGGCATGTGTGTTTGTGTTTAGTTCTCTTGGGGTTTTTTGTTGTGGTGGTTTGTTTTGTTTTGCTTTGTTTTTATTGCAGATTGTTTTGTAGTGTGGGTTGGTTTCTGCTTTGCATCATCATATAGAGTGGTGGTGGGGAGTGGATCTCAGGGAACACATACCACAATAAGTGAACATTTTAATCTCCAAGTAGCATCTGACTCCTAGCGCCCCATTCCTCACTTTACTTGGATTTCAAAAACCATGAGATGGCAAACCTTCCCATCCACCATCCTATTTCAAAATAGAACAAATCCAGAGCCCAGATCAGGAAAGAATAGAGAACTGAGCAACATCAGAAGGGAAAGCCTCTCCCACTAACACTGAATGACACAACTAAAAATAAAAAAGAAGAGATCTGTCACAAATGAGGAAAAGTCAAAGGAAGACCTCAGGCAATTCCAAATCTACCAAAGACAGACCTCCTGAGAAATCAGACCTTGGTGCCCAAACAATGGAAGTCACCAACAACTGGTCCCAGAATACAACAGGAATCAGGGAATGGTTGGAAAGAGTGAATAAGACTCAAGAAAGACAGGATGCAACACTGAAAGAACTTGTAACAGAGATTCTGGCAATAAAAAATGTCATCCAGGAAATAAATAACAAGATAACAAGCATGGAAAGCAGAATTTAATCTAGCTGAAGAAAGAATCTCAGAACTTGAAGACCAGAACATGGAATTAACCCTATCTTTAAAAAACATAGAAAGAAGACTCAGAAAGAAAGAAAAAAGCCTACAACAGATGTGTGATTATATCAAGAGGCCGAACCTACACCTGTTTCGTATCCCAGAAGAAGAAAGGGAAAATGAGAACAACTTGGGACAAGTATTTCTGGAAGTATTCTAAGAAAACTTTCTCCATCTCACCAGAGATGTGATCAGCCAAGCACAAGAGATACAGAGAATCCCCACAAGACATCAAATGAGAAGACCAACCACTAGACATATAGTAATTCGCCTACACAAAGTAAGCTCAAAAGAAAAAATACTAAAGGCAGCAAGAGAGAAAGGAGAGACTACCTATGGAGAAAACCAATCAGAATAGCAGCAGACCTATCAGCAGAAACACTACAAGCAAAAGGGGACTGGAGCCCTATATTCAAAGTCCTCAAAGATAAACAATTTCAACCAAGAATTTCCTATCCAGCCAACCTCAGGTTCATTAGTGATGGAGAATTAAAATCCTTCCCAGACATCCAATCCCTAAGAGATTATGCAGCTTTCACACCAGCTCTACAGGAGCACTTAAAAAGGTATTAAGCACAGAAGAAAGAAAAAAAAGAATAACCACACATTTCCAAGAGAACAGCAGAGCACAGAATCAACAGAGAATACAGCACAACAAGAAACTTGAAAAAACACATATACATTAACCCCAAAGCCAAAACAAAACAAGCAAAGAAAAAACTTTATAAGAACCTCATGACAGGGATAAGCAATCACTTTTTAATAATCAACCTGAATGTGAATGAACTAAATGAATCACTGAAAAGACACAGAATGGTGGACTGGATAAGAAACCATGACCCCATTATTTGCTGCATCCAGGAGACTCATCTCAATACAAGAGATGCACACAGACTCAAAGTTAAAGGATGGAAAATGAGTTTCCATGCAAATAGATCACAAAAGAAAGCAGGAGTTGCAATGTTAATATCAGACAAAACAACCTTTAAGCTATCAAAAATTTTAAAAGATGCAAAAGGACACTACATAATGATAAAAGGTTCAATCCATCAACAAGAAATATCCATCCTAAACATATATGCACCCAACACAGGAGCACCAGCATTTACGAAGCAACTACTAAATAAACTAAAAAAAGATATTGACTCTAACACTATTATAGCAGGGGACTTGAATACTCCACTGACTGCCCTAGATAAATCATCGAGGTAAAATATCAACAAGAAGATCCAAAACTTAAACTTGACACTTGACCAAATGTACTTAGTAGATACCTACAATATTCTACCCAACAACCACAGAATATACATTCTACTTATCACCACATGGAACATACTCCAAGATTGATCACATCCTTAGCCAAAAAGCAAGCATAAACAAGTTCCATAGGGTTGAAATCTTGTCATGCACATTCTCAGACCACAGTGGAATAAAATATCAAAACCAATAACGTTTCCCCAAAGCCCACAAAGACATGGACACTAACAGCATGATGCTGAACAACGACTGGGTCAACACTGTAATAGAGAAGAAATGGAAAGACTCCTAGAAACAAATGAAAATGAAGAAACATCTTACCAAACTTCTGGGATGCCATGAAATCAGTTCTAAGAGGGGACTTTATATCTCTATGAGCACACATCAAGAAAACAGAAAGATCACAAGTGGAGAGCCTAACAAATCACCTAAGGGAGCTGGAAAGAGAAGACTACCAAAACCCCAACTTCAGCAGAAGAATCCAAATCAAAAAAAAATAAGAGCCCAAATACGGGACATGGAAGACAAAAATATCATAGAAAGCATCAACAAAACAAAAAGCTGGTTCTTTGAAAGAATAAACAAGATTGATGGGCCCCTAGCCAGAATGACCAAGAAAAAGAGAGAAAAAACCCAAATAAACACAATCAGAAATGCAGAAGATCAAATCACAACTGTCCCCGAAGAAATACAAAGGCTTATCAGAGATTACTAAGTACATATATATGAAAACAAACTTGATAACCTAGATGAAATGGAGGACTTTCTGACATCACACAACCTCCCCAGGTTGAAACAAGAAGACATAACAACCCAGGAAATTGACTCTGTCACGCAAAATCTACCAACCAAAAAAGGCCCTGGACCGGATGGCTTTCCAGCAGAATTCAATAAAATGTACAAGGAGGAGCTGGTAACAATCCTATTGAAAGTATTCCAGGTGATTGAGGAAGATGGAACTCTCCCCAAATGATTTTATGAAGCTAACATCATATTGATACACAAGCCAGGTAAAGACCCAACAATGAAAGAGAACTACAAGCCAATATCGTTTATGAACATAGATACAAAAATCCTCAACAAGATTCTAGCAAATAGGATCCAAAAGCACATCTCAAAAATCATCCACCATGACCAAGGAGGCTTCATCCCTAGGATGCAGCGCTGGTTCAATATTTGCAAGACCATAAATGTCATTGAATGCATCAATAGATGTAAAAACAAGAACCACATGATTATCTCATTAGATGCAAAAAAAAGCTTTTGATAAAATCCAGCATCCCTTCTTGATAAAAATCCTCAAATACCTAGATATAGAAGAAACATACCTCAAAATATTAAGCACATTCACAATAACCACCAAAAAAATGAAATACTTTGGTATCTTCCTAACCAGAGAAGCGAAAGACCTTTACAATGAGAATTACAAAACACTGCTCAAAGAAATCCAAGAAGACACAAACAAATGGAAAAATATTCCAAGCTCGTGATTAGGAAGAATCACCATTGTTAAGATGTCCATTCCACCGAAGGCAATCTACAGATTCAACGCAATACCCATTAAGTTACCAACATCAATCTTCTCAGACCTGAAAATGACAATACAGAAATTCATATAGAAAAATAAATGACCATGAATAGTCAAAATAATCCTTAGCAAAAGAAACAAAATTAGAGGTATCACATTTCCAGACTTCAAACGACTATAAGACTACAGTAATCAAAACAGCCTGGTATTGGTACATGAGCAGGCACATACACTAATGGAACAGGATAGAGATTTCAGAAGCAAAGTCTCAATTCCTCAACCAACTTATCTTTGATAAAGTCTCTAACAACAACCACTGGGGAGAGGAGAACCTATTCAGTAAATGGTGCTGGGAAAACTGACTGACCACATGCAGAACATTGAAACAGGACCCCTACCTATTACCATACACAAAAATTAACTCTAAATAGATCAAAGACCTAAATGTAAAACCTCAAACTATAAGAATCTTAGAAAGCACAGGAGACACCCTTATGGAAATTGGAACTGGGAACCAATTCCTATTCAGAACCCTAAAGGCCAATACTTTAAGAAATAAGATAGACAAGTGAGACCTCATCAAATTAACGAGCTTCTGTAAAGCAAAACAAACCATCAAGAGAGCAGGGAGACAGCTCACAGTTGGAAATATATTTGCCAACTGTATATCCGACAAAAGCCTAACATCTAGGATCTACAAGGATCTCAAATATACCAAAAGGAAAAAAACAAACAGCCCCTTTAAAAAGTGGGCAAAAGACATGAATAGATACTTCTCAAAAGAAGATACAGGCAGTCAACACACACAGGAAAAAGTGTTCACCCTCACTTATCATCAGAGAAATGCAAATCAAAACCACATTGAGGGCCATCATTAATAAAACAAACAACAACAGATGCTGGGGAGGATGTGGAGAAAAAGGAACACTTCTACACTGCAGGTGGGAATGCAAACTAGTACAACCTCTTTGGAAGACAGTGTGGCGATTTCTGAAAGAACTAGAAATTGATCTTCCGTATGATTCAGCAATTCCCTTATTGGGAATATACCCAGAGGAACTCAAATTATTCTACAAAAAAGATAACCCGCACACGTATGTTTGTTGCAGCACTATTCACAATAGCAAAACATGGAACCAACCAGGTTGTCCATCAAAGCTGGAGTGGATAAAAAAAAAAATGTGGTACATATAAACAATGGAATATTATGCAGTCATAAAGAAGGACAAATATATGGACTTTGGAGTAACTTGGATGGATTTGGAGTCGATCATACTCAGTGATTTATTACAGAAACAAAAAACAGAGTTCCATATGTTCTCACTCATAAGCTGAACTTGAACAAGTATAATGCTATAAGAAAACAATTGGCAGTAGTGGTAAACTGCCGGCGGGGGTGGGGGTGTCTGGGATTGGCAGTTGAGGGAAACTGCTAGGGGAGGGAGGGGCATACCTCATCAACCAGTGTACCTGCATGATCAATGTTTATATACTTAACCCTGAATTGTACCCCACATCTTTATAATAAGTTTTTTTAAAAAGAAAAGTGGGATAATTTTATTTTATCAATGAATTATGTTTGCACTTAAAAAAATAAAAGTTTAACTTCTCAATCATTCTATTTTACTTAGAAATATGAGTGACATATTTAAGAAAAATACAAGGTATTCAAGCAAACTACATAAATACATAAAAACGATGAGAGTTACAGCATAATTATAGCAAGAGAATTTTATAAAAGCTACTCTGGAAATTTATTCATTTTATTTAGTTAAAGCTTAGGTTTTTATTTTATTCAAGAGTGAGTTTTCACAGATTTTTATCTTATAAAACAGTAAATTTTCCTCAACATAAGAAGTACATAGCTACATAATTTTTCTCATTAAATGCAATTCTTATCATTGAATACAATGCAATTTATCTGCTGGACTATTTATAAAGTATATATATATATATAACGCAATAAATCTTATTTTATGGCCTTTATTTTGTTTATCAATAAGTTGTATTTATCCTTCTCAAATATAAACTATTTTAGGTTTATTACTGAAAATAATGCTTGTAAATAATTTCTCTTAACATTTAGTTTAAAATTTGCCTTCTTTCCTAAATGATTTTTGTTATTAAAATAATCATTACTTTGACTAATTTTAGAGTAATTGAGTTTCTTCATAAATATTATGAGTTTTTTAAATTTTTAAATTTTAACGATGTGGGGTACAATTCAGGGTTAGGTATACAAATGTTCATTATGCGCGTACCCTTGTTGATGAGGTGTACTCCCACCCAACCGTTTCCCACTACTGACAATCCTGCTCCCCTTCCCCTAGCAGGTTCCCGCTACTGACTATCCCTTTTCTATAGTATTATGATAATTGTTCAAGGTCCACTTATGAGTGTTTTATAGTATGAATTTATTTTGCAATAATTTTAAAATTAAAAAAAAGTATTTGTTGAATCATATGCTTATGTTACCAGTGTAATGACTCAATACTTAAAATACTTCAATATGTAATTTCTACCAACAAGAACACTCTCTTATATAACCACAATGCAACAAATACTGTTACATTATTACCTGTAATATACACAGCCCATTCAAGCTTTGTCAGTAATACCCTAAAATTTATTTCCTAGGATCACATGTTCTATTTTGTTGCCATGTTTATTTTTAGTCTCTTCTATTCTAAAACAACTTATCAGTTTCTGCTTGACTTTTTGTCATTTTGACCTGAGAAGGTAACAGGTCGTTTAATTTTTAGAATTATTCTCAAGTTGGGTTTATCTGGTGTGTTCTTGTGGCAAGATTCAGATTATATGTTTTTGGTAGCAATTTTATTCAGGTGATGCTGTGTTCTGCACATTGTATACCATCACCTAATGCACAGTTTTAATTAGTTCTATTCCTGGGGATGTTAACTTTATCACTTGTATAGAAATATATTTGCCGGGGTTCTCTACTTTAAGTTTATAATTTTTCACTTTTAGTGTACTTGTGAGGAGATATTATGAGGTTATATCCATTTCATATTTCTTGTCTATCACCCTATAGTTTTTTCAAGTGATGAAATGGTGATTTTAAAATTTGAATATCCTTTTATATTTGGAAGTTGACAATCACTCTAAAGAAGTAATATTTCCTCTACACATTTATGTATCCATGCACTTATTTATATTGATATGAATTTCTCAGTTTATATTTTATTTATTGAGTTACAATTCCTTACTATTATTATGTATTTTGATGTTCAGATTGCCTGACAATTGACTCTAAGGAGCTCCTTCCATATGGCTCTCAGCATTTTTGAAATACCCTTCATTCTTTAAGTAATTTCTTACTTTCTATTAAAACAGATATTCCAGAATTATTTTTGTGTTTCCATGTTCCAGTCTTAGAATTAGCTATTTTTTTAAGGAGCCATCAATCTTTTAAGAGTGAATTTTTAAAATAGCCCATTGCTAGGAGTACCTATTAGCAGAAGAATGTCCAAATAAAAACCAATAGTGAAAGCTGGGCTCATGGCTCAGCCTGTAATCCTGCCCCTTTGGGAGGCTGAGGTGAGTGGATTGCCTGAGCCTGCGGGTTCGAGACCCGCCTGGGCAACTTGGCAAGACCTCATCTCTACAATAAATAAAAAAAATTAGCTGGGCGTGGTAGCGTGTGCCTCTAGTTCCAGTTACTTGGAAGGCTGAGGCGGAAGGATTGCTGGAGCCCAGCAGGTCAAGGCTGCGGTGGCCGGGAGTGGCCACTGCACTCTGGTCTGGGCGACAGAGTGAGACTCCAACTCAAAAAAAAAAAAAAAACAATAGTGAGAGCTGTAGCTATGCTTTTACCAGATAAAATGGACTTTCAGTCAAAAACAGTAAAAAGTAGGAAAATATATAACAATTTTAAAAAATCCAATAGAGGACATAGCAATCTTAAACATATTATGCACCAAACACGGAAGTACCCAGAAATATAAGCCAATATCATTAACTCTACAGGGAGAGATAGACCCCAATATAGTTATAGCTGGGAACTATAACACCTCACTCTCAACATTAGAAAAATCATATAGATAGAAAATTAACAAAGAAACTTTGAGTTTAAACTGCACTTGAGACCTAATGGACCTCGCAGACATTACAGAATATTTCATTCAACGGTTACAGAATATGTATTCTTCTCATCAATATATAAAACATTCTCCAGGATAGACCATATGCTAAGACACAAAACAAGTCTCCATACATTTTTAGCAATCAAAATTATATCCAGGAGTCTGTCAGACCACAATGAAATAAAACTAGAAATCAATAGCAAGAGTAATTTTTTTTTCTTTATTTCAGTAGCTTTAGAGGGCATAAGTAGGTTTTGGTTACATGACTGCATTGTATTGTGGCAAGTAAGTCTAGGCTTTAATTGTACCCACCACTTTCACTTGTGCACATTGTACCCAATAGATGGATTTTCCTCCCTCCACCAATTCCTTCTATCCCTCTTCTGAGTCACCAGTGTACATTACATAACTCTCCACACCTTTGCAGTTTCTTGGTTTTACTCCCACCTATAAGTGAGAACATGTGGTGTTTGGATTTCTGTTCTTGTGCTAGTTCCCTTAGAATGATGTTCTCCAGGATTTTCCAAGATGCTGAAACAGACAATATTTCATTCTTTTTGATGGTTGAGTAGTCTCCCATGGTGAATATATACCACAATTTCATTAACCCCTGATCAGTTGATGGACATTTAGGTTGATTCTACTTCTTGGCAACTGTGAATTGTGCTGTGATGAATATGTGGGTGCAGGTGTCTTTTTTTTTTTTTAATAGAATTACCTCTGTTCCTTTGGGTAGATACCTAGTAGTGGGATTCCTGGGTCAAATGGTAAATTTGCTTTTAGCTGTTTGAGAAATCTCCATAATAATTTCCATAGAGGTTGCACAAACTTACACTTCCAATAATAGTGTATAAGTACTTATATTTTACGTGTCGAATGTTCCATGTGCTAATGAGAATAGTATGTATTTTGTAGTTTGAATGTGAAATATTCTGTAGATACCTGTTAGTTCTATTTGTTCTGGGCCCACTTTAACTCCTATGTTTCTTTGTTGATTTTTTGCCTTGATGATCTATTACTGCCAGTGGAATGTTGAAGTTTTGCACTATTATTGTATTGCTATCTCTCTCTCTCTCTCTCTTTAAATTGTTTTATCTGATATGAGAATGGCTATACCTACTCATTTTGGTTTTCATTCACATGATATATTTTCCCCTTAACTTGGGCCTATAGGGAGACTTTGTGTGTTAAGTGAGTCTCTTGAATACAGTAGATATTTGGATTGTGTGTGTGTGGTTTTTTTTTGATATATCCATTCTGCTAGTCTGTATCTTTTTAGTGGGGCATTGAGACCATGTACGTTCAGGGTTAATAATGATATGTAAGGTACTGGTCAATGATCATGCTCATTGTTTCCTGGTTGCTTTATGTTTTATTTCTCTATTGTGTGTTTTATAAGCCCTGTGAGCTTTATGATTTCCAGTGTTGTTCTACTGGTATATTTTAACCTATTACTTCAGGATTCAGAGCTCCTTGTTTATTTGTTGTAAAGTTGGCCTAGTGGTGACAAAATCCTTCAGTATTGTTTATCTGAGAAAGATTTTATTTATCCTTCATTTAAGAAATTTAGTTTTGTGGGATACAATATCCTTGGCTGACTTTTATTCTATTTGAAGAGAATGAAGATAGGACCCAACTCTTCTGGCTTATAAAGTTTCTTCTAAGAAGTCTGCTGTTAGTCTAACAGGTTTACTTTTGTAAGTTATCTGATGGCTTTGTCTCACTGTTTTAGAATTCTTTCCTTTACATTAACTTTGCATAAACTGAAGATTATATGCTTTGGAAATGACCTTTTTGCAATGAATCTTCCAGGGGTTCTTTAAACAACTTTTACATGGATATTTAAATTTCTGGCAAGGCCAGAGAAGTTTTCCTCCATTATTCCCTCAAATAGGTTTTCCAAACCTGGTGTTTTTGTCTTCTTCCCCAGGAGGACCTATGATTCTTAGGTTTGGACATTTTATATAATGCCACATTTCCTGGAAACTTTCATTCTCTCAATTCTTTTTTCTCTATTGTTATCTGATTGGGTTAATTCAAAAGTGTTGTCTTCAAGTTATGTGCTCCTTTCTTCTACTTGTTCTAGTCTACTGTTAATACTTTCCACTGCATTTTTTACTTCCCCAAATGATTATTTTACTTCTAGAATTATAGCTTTTTAAAAATGTCTATCTCTTTAAAGAATTTCCATTCATCTCCTGAATAGTTTTTTTAAAAATTTCTTTGTTGGTTTTCAACTTTCTCTTTAATCTCATTGAGAGATTTTATAATAAGCCTTTTTAATTCTATCTCTGGAATTTCACATATTTCATTTTGGTTAGGGTCCCTTGCTAAAGAGTTAGTATGTTCTTTTTGGGGTGTTGAAAACTCTGTTTTTCATATTACAATCATTTTTCCAGTTTCTCTTCATTTGGTAAGACTATTTCTTCTTATGTGAGGTTGACAGTGGGTAACATAGACAATGTGGGATTCTCTTGGTTATATATGGTATTGGTGTGTGAATCACATCTCACTGAATTTCTCAGTTGCCAACTATGGCAGTCCTGTTCTGGGTACTTGCACAGGCTCAAGATGTCCTGAG
Organism: Carlito syrichta; assembly: GCF_000164805.1. Lineage (NCBI taxonomy): Eukaryota > Metazoa > Chordata > Mammalia > Primates > Tarsiidae > Carlito > Carlito syrichta. Next base: position 1,539,191 of record NW_007249154.1, read on the forward strand.
TGGTCAAGGTGGCTTAGATAATGGTGTTAGCTGGGATCTGGGATTAGGCTTTCCCAAAAGCTGAGATATTATATCAGATATAGTGAGGTGTGCTGTTGACCTCTCACCAGAAGCCAGTGCTTGTGGGAGAGAACCAGCTGTGATGGTGGATGTGTGCTTTCTGTTTAGCTATGTTGCTCCAAAGTAAGTATTCAGTCAACCCAGGGGCTGTAGGGTGTACCACAATTCTCTCTTTTGAGTCTTTCAGGGGGTGTGTGGGAATAGAGCTCAAGTTCCCCACCTGTGTACACTCTTGGGGACTGGGAGATAGCCCTCAGCCGCTGAGGTAATGCTGTTGTGCAGAGGCTGCATAAAAGAATTTACCTTGGAAGTAAAAGTTTGCTAGTGTAGAGTCCCATCCAGCTATTAAAAAACAGAATGTGACTTCTCCAAGGTTTTCTCTGTAACAGGACATATATGTAAGCATTTGTGTATATATGAACGAATATATGTGGTAATGGATGGATATATGTATATATATAGAAGGATACACACACACATGCATACATATATCTACACAGGATTATTTCATATGAACCTATGATTTTTAATATTACATATTTAAATAAATATAGATCCTGCATATCTATATATTTTTATCCACAATATTTAAAAACCATAAGTTTACACTGATACTTTCAAATGTATTACAGAAGCTTTTTCATTTCTATTTTCTCTGTTTATGTATTTGATATTCTTGGCATTAACAGTAAACCTGTGGGTTTCATTGTAGTGTGAGTGTCTCTTGGGGCCTTGTTAGTACAGAAGACCACTGTGTGGGTCTCCTGGACCATAAGCTGCAGCAAAAATAAAGTCTGATTTTAATTATTTTCGATGTTTTGTATTTGATTAATCTTCTCTGAATGCAAGCATTCTCCTGTTGGCTCCACTTCTACCCATCTTGGGTGTTTTTTTAAAAACCCCTTCAGATTCCACATGATTTGCAGGCTAACAACTGCATCCACACCTTAAGCTTTACTCACCTGCGCTTTGAAGTCCCACAGTAGCAGCCCTCCTGAAAGAACGGCTTTTCCAACCTGCCTGGATGTTGACATCCTGCACTGGCTCCCTCCCTCAACGACTGAGAATATCTGTGTTGCTTATCCCTACCTGATATAGCATGGACTGATTTTGTTCAAGAAGGAAGGGAAGCCGGGCTCGGTGGCTCACCCTGTAATTCCAGCACTTTGGGAGGCTGAGGTGAGTAGATTGCCTGAGCCACAGGTTCGAGACCGCCTGGGCAACTTGGTGAGACCTCATCTCTACAATAAAATAAAAAATTAGCTGGGCGTGGTAGTGTGTGCCTGTAGTTCCAGCTACTTGGAAGGCTGAGGTGGAAGAATCGCCGGAGCCCAGCAGGTTGAGGCTGCGATGGCTGGAGTGTGTGCCACTGCACTCCAGTCTGGGCGACAGAGTGGGACTCCAACTCAAGAAGAAAAAAAAAAGAAGAAGGAAGGGAAAAAAGCAAGGAGCAAAAGAATCAAGGAGAAAAGAAAAGAAGGAGGAAACAAAGAAAGGAGAAAAGGAAGGTAGGAAAGAAAAGAAGTAGGGAAGCAGAAAAAGATGGAGGAATGAGGTAAGGAAGGTAGGAAGGAAGAAAGAAGAGTATCTAAAACTGTATCTTTTATTATCTGTTGAAAACATGGAGTTTATATATACAACACATTTCCTTTTATATCTAAAGTTTTCAGGATTCTGAGTTTCTTAAAAAAAAAAATCTATATTTCCTCCTGGAAAATTCACCCTCAAATAACAAAAATAATTATATTTCTCAGATAGGAGTGCTTTTAAAAAATTACCAAACAACCCTCCACACCTAAGTGAAATTTTTTCTTCCCATTGCTAAAGCAAATTCCTCCCCTGCTCCTAATCTGTAATTCACAGATTTAGATATGCTTCTGTAACTTAGATAACAATGACTACAAAAGAAAATTTTAATTAGGGGAGTCACCATACAATTACCTAAGGTACATAAAAGGAAGATACAACTCTATAATTATTTCTTTTTTGTAATATTGGAAATTATTTTCAATTCATCATTATCTGGATCCTCAGATACATGGTCATATATATAAAATCATAGAAAATTATTTGACAATTGACCCGATGAAGATAAGGGATCTGGGGGCAGTTAATGATTTTTAGGAGCCATGGATTTGTCAGAGGACGCGGGAGAAATGGAGGAAACAGAACAAGTGAAACTTTGCTGACACCAATTTCGCTTTCCTTGAAGAAGAGTCTTCATCATTAGTGCTCTGCCATTTCTGAGGAAGAACTACCCTATTTTGTGTTTACTTTCATCAAAAATGTTAACCCTTCAGTCAATTTCATAATTCACATTCACTGGTCACTAAGTTCAACCTATCACCCAGTATTTCTGGAAACTTTCCAAAACAAAAACAAACAGACCATTTAGAGCGAAAAGGAAAAAATAAAAAGTCTTTGGATAGTGATTTTGAAAACACTGCTGCCTATATAATTATTTTTTTCCTGTAATTTAGTCAGTCTTATTCATAGCATCCTTGAATTTTTAAAAACCTTTGAAATTTAATAGTTTTACTAGTATATCTCTCTTTGATCATTCCAGAGAATTTTTCTGGGGTTCAAGTGAACCCTTCTTTTTTTGAAAAATTTTCTTTAAATACATCATAAATAAATATTAATTTTGTACCAGTGTACAGTTTCAGTCTTCAGAGACTCCAGTTATGCAAATTTTATTCCTTCTTTGCCTGTCTTTCTGTCTCTTTTTATTTCTTTAATTTTCACATTATCAGTTGTTATCTTGCTTGTAATGTTTTAAAAATTGTATATATTTAAGGTGTGCAACATGATGTTTTGATATGTATAGCAAAAGAATTACTCTTTTTCGGTGTGTGATAAGGACACTTAAATCTCTTGGCAGGTGTCTAGTCATATTTAATTTTATTCTCTCCTTCCAGTAATCACTTTAATTTGTCACTAGTAAGGTGAAATGTAGAATCAAACCCAACACGACATTTTTTAAAGTTATATGGCAAAAAAGAATTTACTGATATTAAACTACATCTCATTAAATTTGTTACAATTTTGAGATAATATTTCAGTGTTTTTCACTTACATATTGAATTTCTATCTTTGTCTGATCTTAGTTTTTAATTATATAATTCAAGGGCTTTTACTATCTTTAAATCCTTTGTGAATATTCATAAACTAAAGTGTCTTCTTGCAGTTGTCTTCTGCTACATGCTTTTCTTCTTTTTATTTATAGGGTGAGGGAGAGTAATCAGTTAAAGTGTGTTGAAGTGTTTCTTATTTCTGTAATAATTCTATGTAAATTTACTAAGTTCTTTTTGCTTCGTTGTTGTATATTTTGAGTGTTTTGCAGAATTCCTAGTTCAATAGCATCCTATTTTGTCAAAATAAATCAAAACCCTTTAAAATAGATACAAGCCTAAGAAGCTTTTATTATTTCCTTTTTGGTGGTTGGGGAGAGGTTTTATTCTTTTTATATTTCATTATCTTTTGTCTGGTAAGACCTTTAAATGTTTTCCTTTCCTATTTTTCTTTGATTTACTCAATTGCCCGAAAGTACCCTTTTTATCGTTTCTATTCTTCATAACTTTTCTTGGTCTGTCTTTGCTTACTACAAAGGCTTGCAGTGATTCAATCATATGAGAGATTGTTCTCTGGAATTAGATGTTTTTTTCTTTATTCTTTATAGTTATATTAGAATTCAGTCATTCTTCATCTTCAAGTTATGCTTAAAGCATGCTTTTTTGTAAATTTTTGCTTTCATTGTTTTACATTACTTTTTTTTCTTATTACTTTTAATTCTTTGGAGAGGATATTTTTGTTTTTTGTTTTTGTTTTTGAGTTGGAGTCTCACTCTGTCACCCAGACCGGAGTCAGTGGCCGCTCCTAGCCACTGCAGCCTCGACCCGCTGGGCTCCAATGATCCTTCCGCCTCAGCCTTCCAAGTAGCCAGAATTATAGGCATGCGCTACCACGCCCGGCTGAGTTTTTGATTTATTGTAGAGATGAGGTCTTGCTGCCCAGGCGAGTCTCGAACGCGCAGGCTCAGACAATCCACTCACCTCAGCCTCCCAAAGGCGCGGTATTACAGGCTGAGCCACCGAGCCCAGCTTGGAGAGGATATTTTGAAGGATGCAGATATAGAGAGTTATCATGTTTTCTGCAACTTGAACATTTCTTATCTTTTAAATTTTCATTTCTACTTGGTTCTTGTGCCTTAACTGATATTATTTGGACTGAATTATGTGCAAAAATTAATTAGATTATCTTATTATTTACAATTATTCTTCTCCAATAATCAAATACACACATTATAATTACCAAAATGAAATTTGCATTGTTACTAATACACTATGGCCAATAAAGAACAACTTGAAAAAAATTATGCCCAGTTCTGATGTTGGAGATTTCCATTTCATCAGTCACAAGGTAGAAGGGCTATACAATCAAGGAGAGCATTTACACTACCAAATTATATCCCTGCAATACCTGTTACGTAGTTACAAACAAAGGAGTTCAGTCTTAAGAATGTCAACTCAGTAGTTTTTACTAGTAATAAATTAAGTTTGAATACATTAAAACATTTAAATGAAGCAGCACTATATTACCCAAAATGAGGTAGGTGTGTAGGTCATTAAAGCATAAATTATTACCCCATTTTAAAAATTGCTAGTTTCTTGTTTTCTGGCAAGAAAACAGTGAGCCATTTTAGAGACTTGGCAAAGCCAAGTGTATTTTAGCACAGTTTCAAGATAAAAACAACTTGTCGTGTCAATAGCTGAGGCAAAAAAGTTAATGAGATGTAGTTTAGCACCAATATATTCTATTTTGCCATGCAACTGAAAAAAAAAATAGAAGTTTGATTCTACATTTCACCTTTCCAGTGACAAATTATAGTGATTATTGGAAATAATTCTTATCTAAATAATAAACAACCTTCTATTTTAAAATGTGTTCTCAGTTGTACCTCTCTTCTTTTTTCTACTATCCTCATAAAGAAAAACAAGTATCATTTTCTTCTCTTCCAAACATCTATAATATGCTAAGGCGATTTGGAAGTTGCATTTTTACTGTTACTGAACGTGCACAAAAATCTTTTATGCACATTGCCCCAAGGCCCATTTGCATTCCATACCACCACCATTTTTTTTTCACTTTGCCAAAAGAATTACTCTCTATATATTTCCACATTAGTCACAGCAACCAGTTTCTTAATCCTATGAGGATTTATTTTCCCCAAATATCAAGTAAAACAAGGAGGTTCTCTCCCCTATTCTTTCTCTTCTTTGTTGCCCCTAAAAATACATGATCTAATGAATTTTATTGCTAGCCACTGTACGGAAAAAACAAGACTTCAAAAAATTCAACACAAACAAGTAACTAAACTTAAAATTTTTTCTATTCATTGATTTTTGGAAAGTTATTGATATTTATTTTAAAAGTTGAAACTGAAAGCTCCTACATACTTTTCCCTGGCTCTTAGTTTTTATTCTTGTGTTAGGGCTCATCAAAAAATCAGCACTTCTGTATTCTTGTCTTTAATAATACATTGTTTAAAATGTTCCTATAAAACATCCTACCTCTCAGTTAGAAGATACCCATATGTCTAAATATTAATTCTTCTTTTATACAAATGGATAATTTGCATGCTATTAAGTTACTGACTAAGATACTTTCTTTTTTCTGAATATATCCTTGAAACGAGTTGATTCTCTGAAGGTTAAATTTCAGTCTATTTCTTTTCTTTTTTATCAATAGAATTATTTAAGCATAGTTTTAGGATCATATTAAAATTGAGTAAAAAGTAAAGAGTGTTGCCTTATCCCCATAACCCTACACACCCACAATCTCACTCACTATCACTATCCCACACTAGAGTGGTACATTTATTACAACTGATGAACCCGCATTGACACATTATCATCTTGAGTCCATAGTGTACATTAAGGTTGACTCTTGATGTGCATTCTATGGATTTACACATTAATACATGATAATGTCATACATTCACTATTATAGTGTCATTCAGAAGAGTTCCACTGCTCTAGAATTACTCAGAGTATTTAGCATTTTCAGACATTACTTTCACTTAATAATATACATTTAAGTTTTCTTGATGTCTTTTCTTGGCTTAATAGCTCATTTCTTTTTAGAGCTGATTAATATTCCATTTTCTGAATGTACCACAGTTTACTTAGCCAGTCACCTATGAAGGACACCTTGATCACTACCAAGTTTTCGCAACAGATTGTTTCTTTTGATTATTCATATTTAACAACTTGAATTTTTTATTCTTTATTATAAGTAGAGTGCAAAACTTCTAATCAAGAATCTTATCAGATAGTGAGTTGCAGGATGCTTCTTCAACTAATTATTCTTATGATCTTCCACAACCGTAATATTAATGGATATCCATTTATTCCCACTCAGAAGCATATTTTCTCTACCTGTAATAAGGTCTTGAAATATTTCAAGCTCAGTCATTTTATAATGGATTATTATTTTTACAATTTGTTACATCATAAAAGTTATTCCATCTTCTCTCCTTTTTTCTTTAATTTATGGAAAATAACCAGATCATGGCAGAGTGACTTGCTTTTCCCCACCCTAAGGCTACTACTATTTTTGAAAAGAGACTTGTGAAACTAAAAGGACCTAATTTTGAAAGCTGTTTTATCCTACTTTTTTTTTTTTTGTCTAGTATCTTCAATAGGAAGGAATAAAAAGAGATACATATACATAATTTTTATTCAAGAAAATATTTTTGAAAAGAGACTTGTGAAACTAAAGGTTACTACTATTTTTGAAAAGAGACTTGTGAAACTAAAAGGACCTAATTTTGGAAGCTGGTTTATCTTACTTTTATTCTCTCTAGTATCTTCAATAGGAAGGAATAAAAAGAGATACATATACACAATTTTTATTCAAGAAAATTATGTTTTAGCATTAAAAAAGGAACCCCTTGTTTACTGCTGGCTCAACTCATCACTTAGCATTGAATTGTCAGACAGTAGAAGGCTACATACCCCTTTTCAACAAACTTATAGCTTTCAAAATACCAGTGGTTATTAATATATTGACTAGAATGCCTAGAATATTCCAGGTCTACCTAGAAAACGCTAGAAAATAATAGAAAATTTTCTCTTGCTTTGTCTGTTTCTTTTCAGATGGTTTCTATGTTATGTGTCTCAGTGTTTACCTTATTCTCCTTCCTTGAATTAGAGATTTCTCTGGATGTTTTGTGCTACCCATATAGTGCAGTATAATAACGTTCTAAAACAAAAATGCAATACTACAAGTTATACAATGTACAATAAGGAAAGTTGGCCTTGTGAAGAAACTTATAAAAGGCACGAATGATATGTGAAATATATTCATGGGAATTTAAGTATGTGTGTTGCCTGTAATTTTTAAATGTTTCACATCTTGGCTTTTGACCCATGCAACTGTGCACTGCCATAGCTAAATCTTCTTTGTTCTGAATGATTATAGCAGACAAACATCTGGATACCAACAAAGCATTCTTATGAATTTTCTAAATCATAAAGAACATTAGATTTTCTTTTCCTCCATATGTAATTTTCAAATAGCTGATCTCATTTGCCTGTGAGGTAGTTAAGATTAAGCAAATAATTCTGAGATTTTGCAAGGAAGTATTGAAGCTGACAAATGCTGTGTGGAATTTCACAAGCTGTCCTTTCTCACAGAGAAAGCTGAGTGTGCAGTACTTGAGGAATCAGGAAATAAAGACACCTGGTTACAATTTATCACCATTTTCTTTGGCTAGACTGACCTCCTTGTCTTGTGATCTTTTATTACTCTTGACTTCTCTCATTAACTCCTTCAAATATATTACTGCATTATGTTTTCAAAGTTCATGAGGGTTCAGTAGATCTGGGATTTTAAAACATTACAACATACAGAGCAGAAGTTTTGTTTTGCCAAAATCCCTGAATTAGATATCGACCATTATCCCATGTAAGTTTAGATATATTTTGTTTTGTTTTGTTTTTTTAATTTTTATTTTTTTTGAGTTGGAGTCTCACTCTGTCACCCAGACTGGAGTGCAGTGGCCGCTTCCAGCCACCGCAGCCTCAACCCGCTGGGATCCGGCGATCCTTCCGCCTCAGCCTTCCAAGTAGCCAGAGTTACAGGCATGCGCTACCACGCCTGGCTGATTTTTTGATTTATTGTAGAGATGAGGTCTCGCTGCCCAGGCGGATCTCGAACCCGCGGGCT
>NW_007249155.1:0-2704 GCF_000164805.1 Carlito syrichta
ACTAGCTGACATCACTAGATAGCCATGTGGCTAGCCAGCTTACTTAACTAGTTAGCTACCTAGGTATCACCCTGGGTTAACAGCTGACTTAACTCGTTGATGTAAAGATGTAGCCAGCTGGCTAACCAGCAGACTAATCTAGCTAGCTATCCTTTTAGGCAGCTGGCTAGCCAGCTGACTTAACTAACTCACTTAACTAACTAGGCTGCTGTATTACTAGTTGAGTTAAATAGGTATCTGCCTACCTATCCAGCTGACATAATTAGCTGATTTAACTAGCTAGCTCCCTAGCTAGCTATCATAAAGCTAGTTGACTTAACTAGGGACTTAATAAGCTAGCACGCTGACATATCTAGCTGACTTAACTAGCAAGCTTTCTAGCTAGCCAGCTGACTTAATTAGCTGAAATATCTAGCGAGTCAGATGGCTGCCCATCTGTTTAACTAGCTTTTTAACTAGCTAGCCAGCTGGCTTGAAAACTGACTTAACGTGCTGACTTAACTAGCTACCTGACTGGTTAGCCAGCAGAGTAAACTAACTGATTTAATTAGGTAGCCAGGTTATTAATTGCCTAGCTACCTAGTTAGTCAGTAGCCAAGCCAGGTGACTTAACTAGCTGACATAATGAAGTAGTCAGCTGGTTAGCCATCAAACCTAACAAGTTATCTACCTAGCTAGACAGCTGTATAGCCAGCTGACTTAACTAGCTGATATAACTAGATAGCCTAATGGCAGGCCAACTGACTTAACTACCTACGTACCTAGATAGCCCGCTGGCTTGCCAGCTGACTTAACTACCTAACTAGCTAACTAACAAGCTGGCCAGCGAGCTGACTTAATTAGGTGACTTAACTAACTAGCCACCTGGTTAGCCAGCTGAATTAACTAGATAGCTACACTCATAGGCAGCTGGCTAGCCAGCAGATTTAACTAACTGAATTAATGATATAGCCAGCTGATTAACTAACTGACTTAAATAAATAACTACCTAGTACTCCAGCTGAGTTAACTAGCTGATTTAACTAGCTAGCTACCTGGCTAGCCAGTTGGCTAGTCAGCTGATTTAACTATCTTACTTAGCTAGCCAACTGGATGGCCAGCTGAATTAACTAGCTGACTTAACCAGCTCTTCAGCTTACTTGCCAGCTGACATAATTAGGTAGCTACCTAGCCAGCCAGCTGAAAACCAGCTGAATAATCTAGCTGACTTAACTAGCTAGCCAGCTAACTAGCCAGCTACTTAACTGGCTTACTACCTAGCCAGCCAGCTGGCTAGCCATCTGACATTACTAGTTGACTTAATGGGGTAAACAGCTGTCTAGCAGCCTTGACTTAACAGCCTAGCATCTAACTAGTCAGCTGTATAGCCAGCTGACTTAACTAGCTAGCTACCTACGTAGCCTGTTTCTTGCCAGCTGAATTAAATACCTATCTTCCTAGCTATCCAGCTTGCTAGTGAGCTGCCTTAGCAAGGTTATGTAACTAGCTAGCTGACTGTCTAGACAGTTTACTTAATTCGCTAGCTACACAGCTAGGCAGCTGGTTAGACTGCTGAGTTAACTCGCTGACTTAACTAGGAAGCAAGCTGATTTAACTAGTTGAATTAAGCAGCTAGCTACCTAGCTAGCCAGCTGGCTTAACTTGCTGGTTCAACTAGCTAGCTATCTAGCTAGCTAACTGACTAAACTAGCTGATTTAACTAGCTAGCTAGCTGACACAACTAGTTGACTTATATAGGTAACTTCCTAGCTAGCCAGCTGATTTAGCTAGCTGAAATAACTATCTCTTCAGATGGATAGCCATCTGACTTGACTAGATTTTTAACTAGCTAATGAGCTGGATAGCCAACTGACTAAATGAGCTGTCTTAACTAGCTAGCCAGCTAGTTGCCAGCTGACTTAACTAGCTGACTTAAACAGCTAGTCATATACCTAGATAGCTGAATTAACTAGCTGGCTTTCTATCGAGTCAGCTTGCTATCCAGCTATTTATGTAGCTGACTTAAGCTAGCAAGCTGGGTAGCCAGCTCATTTAACTAGCTTGTTAAGTATCTATCCAGCAGGGAAACCATCTGACATAACTTGCTGACTTGAACTGCTAGCCTTCTGGTTTGCAAGCTAATTTATCTAGCTAGCTACCTAACAAGCCAGCTGGTCAGACAGCTGACTAAACTAGCTGACTTAACCAGGTAGACAGTCAGATAGCCAGCTGACTTAACTAACTGACATCACTAGCTAGCCAGGTAGCTATCCAGCTGACTTAACAAGTTAGTTACCTACCTTGACAGTTGGCTTGCCAGCTCTCTTAACTAGCTGAATTAACCAGCTAGCCAGCTGGCAGGCCAACTTACTTAACTAGCTCGCTACCTAACTAGCCAGCCGGCTAGCCAGCTGACTTACCTAGCTGACTTAACTAGCTAGCTACCTAGATAGCCAGCTGACTTAAATAGTTAGCTGCCTAGCTAGCTAGTTGACTTAACCAGCTGCTGACTAGTTAGCTTACTCATTATCTAACGTGCTAGCTAGGTGACTTCATTATCTTACTTAACTCCTTAGCTAATGAGCTAGCTAGCTGACACAACCAGCTGACTTAAAGTTTAGCTAGCTCAGTAGCTAGCTGATTCATCCAGCTGACTTAACTCATTAGCTAACTAGCTAGCCTACTCAACCAGCTGACTAAACCCGTTTCCTAAATTGCTAGCTGG
>NW_007249155.1:2724-6775 GCF_000164805.1 Carlito syrichta
ACCTTGACAGTTGGCTTGCCAGCTCTCTTAACTAGCTGAATTAACCAGCTAGCCAGCTGGTAGGCCAACTTACTTAACTAGCTCACTACCTAGCTAGCCAGCCGGCTAGCCAGCTGACTTACCTAGCTGACTTAACTAGCTAGCTATCTAGATAGCCAGCTGACTTAAATAGTTAGCTGCCTAGCTAGCTAGCTGACTTAACCAGCTGCTGACTAGTTAGCTTACTCATTATCTAACATGCTAGCTAGGTGACTTCATTATCTTACTTAACTCCTTAGCTAATGAGCTAGCTAGCAGACTCATCCAGCTGACTTAATATGCTAGTGAACTAGCTAACTACCTGAATCAACCTGCTAACTTAACCTGTTAGTTAACTAGCTAGCTGGTTGTCTTAACCAGCTGACAAAATTAGAAAACTGACTTAGCTAGTTGACTTAACTGGCAGACTCAACTAGTTAGCTATCAAAATTAACTATGTGAATTAAATAGTTAGCTAACTATTTAACTAGCTGTATAACTAACTGACATAATTAACTAACTAGTCAGGAAACAGATTTAAGTAGCTGACTTAGTTAGCTAACAAGTGAGCTAGCTGATTTTGCTAACTGACTTAGCTAGCTAGCTGGTTAGCTAGCTAACTTAGCTAACTGACTGAACTAGTTTTCTAATGAGATACCTACCTGACTTAACAAGTTGGTTAATGAGTTAACTAACTGTTTTAGCTAGTTGACAAATGAGATAAGTAGTTGAATTAACTAATTGGTTAATGAGTTACCTGGGTCGCTTAACTTGGCTGACAAGTCGGCCGACTAGTTAGCTCATTTAATACGTTGACTGACAACTTGTCCGACTTGCTTGCTAGCATAAAAATTTGGCCGAATAATTGACTGAATATTTAACTGGGTTAACTAGTTAGCTGACGAGTTGTCCCACTAAATAGCTCGGTTAACTAGTTGCCTGACCTAACTTTGCTGACCTAACTAGTCATCCAATTAGTTGGACGGTTAGTTAGCTGACCTAATTGTCAGCCGACTAGTTAGCTGACCTAAATTATCGACTGACAAGTTGGCCCACTAGTCAGCATATTGGTTAACTAACTTAACTAGTTGGATGGCTATTATGCTGACTGGTAAGCTGACTAAACTAGTCAGTCGCTGAGTGAGCCGACAGGTTAACTGACTTAATTAGTTGACAGGAGAGTGAGCCAACAGGGCAGCTGAATTAACTAGTTCACCGGTGAATGAACCAATTGGTCAGCTGGCTTAACTAGTCAGCAGTAGGTGAGTCAAATGGTCGGCTGACTTAACTAGTCAGCCAGATTGTGAGATGACTGGTCAGCAGCATTTAGTCTGCTGGTGAGTGAGCTGCCTGGTCAGACTTAACTAATAGCCCAGTGAGTGAGCTGACCAATGAGCCAATTTAACTAGTCAGCCAGTGAGTGAGGCGATGCGTGAGCTGCCTTAACTATTTGGCCAATAGTGAGCCGACCTGTGAGCTGACTTAACTAGTCGGCTGGCTAGCAAGCTGACTAGTTGCTGACCCGTTGACCTGTGAGCAAGTCGACAAGTTAGTCGACCTGTTGCCTGGTGAGTGAGTTGACTGATTGTCGACTGGTTGGCAGGTGAGCAAGCCGAATATTTACCTGATCTGATGGAAAGTGAGTGAGCCGACTAGTTAGCTGAGCAGCTAGCTGATTTGCTAGCTGACACGTTAGCCAAGTAACTACCTGATTTACTGACTGAGTTAACTAGCTAGCTTGCTAGGTAGCTGGCTAACTAGCTGACATAAATAGCTAGCAAACAAGCTATCTAGCTATCTAGAAAGTTTACTTAACTAGCTAGCTAACTGAATAGTAAGCTGTCAGGCTGACTTAATTATCTAGCTGACTAGTTAGCTGACTAGCTAGCTGACTTACCTAGCTATTTGACAAGGAACCTGACTAGCTAGCTGACTTAACTAGCTAGCAAAATAGGTAGCTGACTTACTAGCTTACTTAAGTAGCTAGCTGGCTAGCTATTTAACTTAGCTAGCTGACTAGCTAGTTGGCTGGCTACCTGGTTAGCCAGTTGACTTAACTAGCTAGCTACCTGTTTGGCTAGAGGGCTAGTCAGCTGTCTTAACTAGATAGTTACCTGAATGGATAGCTGGCTAGGCAGCTGGCTAGTGAGCTAGCGGACTGATCACTAGGTTAGCCAGCTGGCTGAAATAGCCAGCAATCTGCCTGAACAGTGGGATAGAAAGCTGGCTTAACTAGCCAGTGATCCTGGTGTTCAACTGCCTAGTGTGCTGGATTAGGTATTTGGCCACCTAACTGACCAGCTAACCAGCTGTCTTAACATGCCAGCCTTCTAGCTAGCCAGCTGGCTAACCAGCTGACTTAACTAGATGACTTGATTAGATAGCCAACCGGCTAGCCAGCTGGATTAACTAGCTAGCCACCTAGCTAGCCAGCCAGCTAGCCAGCTCACTTAAGTCATTGACTTAACTAGCTAGCCAGCAGATAGCCAGTGGACTTAATTAGCTAGCTACCTACCTAGACAGGTGACTAGCCAACTGACTTAACTAGCTGACTTAACCAGCTAGCCAGCTGGCTAGCCAGGTGAATTAACTATGTAGCTACCTAGCTAGCCAGTTGGTTTCCCACCAGAATAAACTAGCTCACATATCCAGCTAGCTAGCAGGCTAGCCAGTTGACTCAATTAGCTGACCTAACTAGTTAGCCAGCTCACTAGCCAGCTGATTTAACTAGCTGATATCTCTAGCTGGCCAGGTGGCTAGCCATCTGACTTAACTAGCTAGCTACTGATGTATACTATTGGCTTGCCTGCTGAATTAACTACCAAGCTACCTATCTAACCAGCTGGCTAGCGAGGTGACTTACTAGGTGACTTAAATAGATAGCCAGCTGGCTAGCAGGCTGACCTAACTGCCTAGCTACCTAGCTAGCCAACTGGATAGACAGCTGAGTTAACTAGCTAACTACGTACCTAGCCTGCTGGCTTGCCAGCTGACCTAACATCCTAGCTACCGACCTAACCAGCTGACTAGCGAGCAGACTTAACTAGGTTACTTAACTAGCAAGCTAACTGGCTAGCCAGCTGACTTAACTAGCTAGCTACCCACAGAGGCAACCTGCTAGCCAGCTGACTTAGCTCGCTGAATTAAGTAGCTAACAAGCTGACTTCACTAGCTGACTTAACAAGCTAGCTACCTAGCTAGCCAGCTGGCTAGCCAGTTGACTTAATTAGGTGAATTAACTAGCTAGCTACTAGATAGACAGCTGACTCAAATAGTTAGCTAACTAGCTTGCTACCTTGCTGGCCAGCTGATTTAAACAGTTAGCTAACTAGCAAGTTACATAGCTTACAAGCTCACGCAAATAGTTAGCGGCCTAGTTAGCTAGTTGAGTTAACATGATAGCTAAATAGTTAATTTACTCGTTATCTAACGTGCTAGCTAGCTGACTTAATCATCTGACTTAACTCATTAGCTAATGAGCTTTCTAGGTGGCTCAAGCAACTGACTTAACTCGCTAGCTAACTAGCTATCTAGCTGACTCATCCAGCTGACTTAACTCGTAAGCTAACTAGTTCACTAGCCAACTCAACCAGTTGACTCAACCTGTTTACTAACTTGTTAGCCAGCTGAGTTAACCATGTAGTTAACTAGCTAACAACCTGACTCAACCTGCTGACTTAATCTGCTAGCTAACTAGTTAGCTAGCTGTCTTAACCAGCTGACTTAATTAGAAAGCTGACATAACTAGCTGAATTAGGTAGGTGACAACTACATAGGTAGCTGATTTAACAGAAAGACTTAACTAGTTAGATAGTTTACTTAACTACTTGAATTAAATAGTTAGCTAACAATATAACTAGTTGAATAACTAGCTGACTTAACTAATTAGCTTAGTTAACAGACTTAAGTACCTGACTTAAATAGTTAGCTAACTATGAGCTAGCTTACTAAGCTAGCTAGCTGTTTAGATAGCTGACTTAGCTAGCTGACTTAACTAGTTGGTTAACAAGATAGTTAGCCGACTTAATGAGTG
>NW_007249156.1:0-2240 GCF_000164805.1 Carlito syrichta
GATTCCACCACTGCAGGCGTCCCTGGGCATGAGTGAGCTGTGGAAGCCAGTTTAAAAGAGTTTAATCTGAGCAGAACAGAGAAACATCAAGCGCTTGTTTCAGAAGCCACTTGTCTATCCAGCGTGTGTATGCTGCTTTGTGGCACAGAACACACTCAGCCCAGCCTGGCGCCAACAGTGCAGGAGTGCCTGCTGCAGGGGACTGTCCTCTTTCAGATGCTCGCTGGACGTGTGACCATGGGGTGAGACAGCTTCCCTTTCTCTTTCTCCACTTCCTTGTTATAAAGGAGGAGACCCAACTGCTGTCCAAGTTCTCTCCCAGTTAAAACCCCATGAGGTCTGGATAACAGGAATGGAGTGTCCAGGCCCAGGATCCAGTCAGGAAAGGGGGGACTTCCCTGCCACTGGTGAGGAAGGACTCAGATGTTCCACCTGTTCTCAGCTGTGAAGAAATTCGCCCCTTACCCCAATACCATGTAGCCTTCCCTGCCCTTCCCCAGAGCTCCAAAAAGGCCTCTGGCCTGACACCCTCCACAGCAGGAACAGGCACCACCAAACTCTTCCCTACCTCCCACTTCCCTGTGGGGCTGGTGACAGCAGGCACGTCCTCACCAGCCCTGTCCAACACAGCTTTGGGGATCTGGTTTTACTAGAGCCCGGCCAAGCTCCAGGGTGAAGAAGCATCCTTTCTGCAGTCTGGCAGTGACTGCACTGCAGAATGAGGAATGCCCAGAGGTGCGTTCCAAGTTCTCCTCCGGTTCTCAAATCCCACTTAAAAGTTGCCGGGCTAAGCCGGGCTCGGTGGCTCAGCCTGCAATCCTGCACCTTTGGGAGGCTGAGGTGAGTGGATTGCCTGAGCCTGCGGTGTTGAACCCGGGACTCTAATGAGAGAGATACAGAGACCACAAAGAGCCAGCGCCGATGCAAACACACGAGGGTCTTTATTCAGGCTCAAGTCTGGGCTCACGCCCGAAGCAGCAGCTTCAGGGACCAGAGCCCCGATTCACAATGGCAAGCAGTTTTTATGCACAATTACAGAGGGAGGGGAAAGAACTCCAAACTTGATTTTACATGATTGGGTAATTTCTCCTAATGGGTACGGGAATACTTGGTATTGGTGGGTGCTGCCCGTGATTGACAGAAACCCACGTAATGGGTCGAGTGGAATGTTAGATAAGTTAGGTCCATACAGTCTCTGCTTATGAAGTAACCTGAGCCGGCAGACAAAGGGTTACATTAGCCCTTTTAGTTTACCGATCCAGCCCAAGGCTTACTTAGGAAAGCTTGTTTGCTTAACCTTTACACAACATAAGTCATTATGGGACAACAAAAGCCAAACTTAACAAAGTTTTAAATATGAATGCTGCAAACACATACAGTGAATGTGGGGTAGAAAATCATATACTAATTCTGGGAATTTATAATAGCAAGCTTATTATAGCAAGGCGGTTACTTTTATAAAGGTCTTTGTTCCCTGCAGGTTTACATAGCCACTGCATGTAAATTATCACTGAGATATAAACCGGTGATAAAGCCCACCTAGAGAGGAGGTGGCTCCTCTAAGTCTGGTGCCACCTTGTAGGAATGTTTGAAAGAGGCTTATCGCTTTATCCTTTACATCCCCTTGTAAAAGCATAAGTTAGCCTACTGGTTTGGGTTTGACAATGCTTAACCCGAGGATTCTAAATACAAACACTGCTTAAAACCCGACATATGCCTAATTCTATGGGGTCTGAGGTAGGATTCAAAGTACTAAGATTTCATAAAATACATGAGGTAGTCATAAAATACATGAGGTAGGAATACACAAAATATATAGTAAACATGAGGTGGGGATATATGAAATATAGTGAACTAAACGCTGCTTTTACAGCAAATAAGTTTCTTGGTTTCTTGGGTCTCTCAATAGCATGCTCTTAACCTAAATCTATTGTTGTCCTCTCAGTAGAAATGACAATTTTCCAAAACTTTGGAGATGAGTAACATTCATTTGCAAAAAAAAAAAAATTAGGTTTTAATCTGCAGAGGTTATCTCCAGAGGGAGTGGGTTATTAGAAGTAGGACACGCTGTACAATTTTTTATGATTTGTTCAGCCATCTCTCTTGGAATGTGAAACTGGTGCCTCAAAGATGCAGTAATTTGCTGATAAATTTTATGGGATTGCTGAACTTGACTGACTAAAGAATCTCCAAGGAGAAGGCACATGACCGATTTTGTCAAGGCATGATCTAATTGATTG
>NW_007249156.1:2260-24185 GCF_000164805.1 Carlito syrichta
CACTCCAAACTTGATTTTACATGATTGGGTAATTTCTCCTAATGGGTACGGGAATACTTGGTATTGGTGGGTGCTGCCCGTGATTGACAGAAACCCACGTAATGGGTCGAGTGGAATGTTAGATAAGTTAGGTCCATACAGTCTCTGCTTATGAAGTAACCTGAGCCGGCAGACAAAGGGTTACATTAGCCCTTTTAGTTTACCGATCCAGCCCAAGGCTTACTTAGGAAAGCTTGTTTGCTTAACCTTTACACAACATAAGTCATTATGGGACAACAAAAGCCAAACTTAACAAAGTTTTAAATATGAATGCTGCAAACACATACAGTGAATGTGGGGTAGAAAATCATATACTAATTCTGGGAATTTATAATAGCAAGCTTATTATAGCAAGGCGGTTACTTTTATAAAGGTCTTTGTTCCCTGCAGGTTTACATAGCCACTGCATGTAAATTATCACTGAGATATAAACCGGTGATAAAGCCCACCTAGAGAGGAGGTGGCTCCTCTAAGTCTGGTGCCACCTTGTAGGAATGTTTGAAAGAGGCTTATCGCTTTATCCTTTACATCCCGTTGTAAAAGCATAAGTTAGCCTGCTGGTTTGGGGTTGACAATGCTTAACCCAAGGATTCTAAATACAAACACTGCTTAAAACTCGACATATGCCTAATTCTACGGGGTCTGAGGTAGGATTTAAAGTACTAAGATTTCATAAAATACATGAGGTAGGAATACACAAAATATATAGTAAACATGAGGTGGGGATATATGAAATATAGTGAACTAAACGCTACTTTTACAGCAAATAAGTTTCTTGGTTTCTTGGGTCTCTCAATAGCATGCTCTTAACCTAAATCTATTGTTGTCCTCTCAGCAGGTTCGAGACCCGCCTAGGCAGGCGAGACCTCATCTCTACAATAAATCAAAAATTAGCCGGACGTGGTAGTGCGCACCTGTAGTTCCAGCTACTTGGAAGGCTGAGGCGGAAGGATCGCCGGAGCCCAGCAGGTCTAGGCTGCGGTGGCCGGGAGCAGCCACTGCACTCCAGTCTGGGCGACAGTGAGACTCCAACTCAAAAAAAAAAAGTTGCCAGGCTAATGTTTACCTTGAGGTTCCTTGTTTATAATTCTTCAAGGTTGTCTATGTGCATAAATTTGCTTTAGAAGAAAATGTGATTATCTACACAATAACCACTGTCTCTAGATCTTTATTAATTTTAAGTCTTATCTACCCAATGCAAAACTTCTTTGAAGACAGGAATTCTATCCTGTTGGACTCTTCTAAAGTACAGTGGTCCTTTTGCATCTGCGGGGCACTGACTCCAGGACCCCCACACCCCAGACCCAAATCTGCAGCTGCTCAAGTCCCTGACATACAGTGGCGTAGCATCTGCATATAATCTAAGCACATTCTCCTGCATGCTTTAAAGCATTACTTAAAGTACTCAAGGAGTAATTTCCCAAGACAATGTAAATGCTATGTAAATAGTTGTTATACTGTATATATATTTTTTAATTTTGAGTTAGAGTCTTATTCTGTCTCCTAGGCTATAACGCAGTGGCACAATCACAACTTTCATAGCCTCGAACTCCTGGGTTCAGGCAATCCTTCTGCCTCAGTCTTCCAAGGAGTGGGAACTACAAGTGTGTGTGTGCCACCATGCCCAGTTCATATTTTTTAAAAAACTTATTGAAGAGATGAGGTCTTGCCAAGTTACCCATGCTGGTCTCAAACCCCTGGGCTCAGGAAATCCTCTCACCTCTGCTTCCCAAAGTCCTGGGATTACAGGCATGAGCCATTGCAGCTGGCCTGTCTTTTTTATTATTTTACTTTTCTGAATATTTTCGATATGCCGTTGGTCAGAACTGCAGAAGTGGAGACCACAGATACAGAGGGCCAACCGCACCTGGCTTAGGGTCTTGCACACAGCTGGCACCTAATATACTTTTTATTGACTGTTTTAGGTAACGTTCAGCAGATAACACCTACAAAAAACTGTTAAAAGTAGGAGAAAAAGGAAATGTCCCCAACTTGATTAAAGGATCTACTACAAATCTAAGCAACAGCCTTGTTTTAACATCAAGAATGAGAGCAGGGTGCCTGTCATCACTGTGCCTACTCATGGTCATTGAAGTGGTCCTAGTCAGCGCTGTAAGAAAAAGAATGAGTTGTAAGCACTGGAAAGGAAGAGACACAACTTCATTGTGTGTAGATGAGGGGCAGACAACCTAAGAAGTCCAGGAGAATCCACTAAAAGTCCTAAGAGAATTCAGGAAGGTAGCTATGAAGAAAATCAAGAGCTGGGCTCAGAACTCAGCAACTTCCCCAGGCACCACCATTGCTAATTAGAGCCTGGAAGAAGGAGCTCATTGACAATAGCAATGAAAATGGACAAAGGACATAGGAACAAAGACACAAAGAACTTCTGCTAACAAGAGATTTGTAAGACCTGTGCAGTTGAAACACAAACTCTCTGGAAGGAGAGTGAGAAGACATGAACACGTGGCATGAAACAACATGTTCCTAGAGTATTGTAAAGATGTCAGTTCTCAAATTAATCTACAAATTTAACGTGATCCTATTCAAATCCCAACATAGTTTTTTACAAAAACTGACTGGTTGACATTTGATAGGGAAAATATGCAAGAATTGCTGTGAAATATATTTTTTTTAAAAACCAAAGAGAAAGAGCTTGTCCTGCCAAATATATAACTCAAAATATGTTAGAGAGCAACTGGAATTAAGGAATGTACCAGTACAGGGAAAGATACCTGGATCAACAGGAGAGAACAAAGGCTAGTTAAAGATGGTGTTTTAGGCTGGGTGTGGTGGCTCATACTGTAAACCCAGTGATTTGGGAGGCCAAGGTGGAAGGATCATTTGAGGCCAGAAGTTTGAGACCAACCTGGGCAACATAATGAGACCCTTGTCTCTATAGAAAATTTAAAAATCAGCCAGGCATGGTGATGCATGCCTGTTGTCCCAGCTGCTCAGAAAGCTGAGACAGGAGGATCACTTCATCCCAGGAATTTGAGGCTGCAGTGAGCTATGATCACACCACTGCTTTCTGGCCTGAGCCAAACAGTGAGGCCCTGACTCTTTAAAGAGAGAGAGAGAGAGAGAGAGAGAGAGCATTTTAGATCAGTGAAGAAAGAATGAATCATTCAATAAAAGTTGTTTTGAAACAATTGGCTATTCATGTAGGGGGACAGTTGGATCCCCTACCTCAACCATACTAAAAAACAAAAAACCCCAGATGGATTAAAAAATATAAGCAGCAACATATTGTGAAAGTACTAGAAGAAGATATCAGAGACCATCTCTATTCCATGAGGTGACAAAGGCCACCACACCCATAAGCCACGAGGTGAGGGTTGTGATATGGTGGCTTAGACTGTCATCACACCAACTCTGCACAATCTTTGCCCCTTTCCCACTGAATTGCTTGTCTTTTTTCTGTTGATTTATGAAACTCTTTTTATATTAAATACATCAATCCTTTCAGTGGTTTTTATTGTATTTCAGTGTTTCAAATCTATTCCAGTGCTTGTCTTTAAGGAGGAGACAGAACAATGGAGAAGGGGAGCGGGTTGACAGTCAAGGGAATCTGGGTTCTGCTTTGGGTTTTGCAATTGAGGCCTTAAACTGCTCTCCTTCATCTATAAAAGAGGGATGATGATACCTTCCTTGCAGATTGTTGTTAGGATTAAATCAGACAATAATGGAAAACTGTTCCTTCTATGCCCGGCACACCCAAGTGCTAAGTTTGCTAACAGTGTCACAGTACAAGGTATGCAAATCCACCAAAGGTCTCTGACTGTGGTATCAGCCTTAGAAAGCAGGCTGGGTGCGGTAGCTCAGCCTGTAATCCCAGCATTTTGTGAGGCTGAGGCGAAAGGATTGCCTGAGCCCAGGGGTTCGAGGTCAGCCTGGGCAACTTGGTGAGACCTCATCTCTACAATAAATCACAAAAACTAGCTGGACATGGTGGCATGCTTCTGTAGTTCGAGCTACTTAGAAGACTTAAGTGTAATGATTGCCTAAACCCAGCAGGCTGAGGCTGTGGTGGCTGTGAGCGTGCCTCTGCACTCCAGTCTGGGCAACAAAAGTGAGACCCCCAACTCAAAAAAAAAAGCTCTCTTCCACTATGAGATTATACAAACATTGCATCTATTTTCTTTTAATACTTCTATAGTTTCTTCACGTTTACCAAAATGGGTTTAAAGAGAGAAATAGAGATCTGACATTACTTGTCTCCAAAATAGTTGGGCAGCGGTTCTATTGCCATTTATTCATTTTCTCCCACTGACTGATCTTTCAGAAGTCTCAGAAACACACGGGTCTGTCTATTGCTGGACTCCATGTGCTACTCCAGATATCTATAATGTGGCATCATCCCTCATTGTGGAAGTCGTCCAATGCCTCATCTCTGTTCCTTTAAAAACCTTTGCTGTCTACTACAGGTAAAACACCCCATATTCCCTGTCCTCAGAAAGTTTATTGTCTAAGTGGGGAGAGGGAATACTGAAAACATAAATACAAAGGTGAGGTTAGACTGTACATAGAAACTAGAAGCAGTATAGAAGTTGATAGATATTTTTAAAAAGCAAAAGGCCATATGCCAGTGGAGATGCAGAGGGTACTGTCTGGGCTAAGACCACTGACTGCCCCCCCCAGAGGCCTTGGCAAACTGCCCCCACACTGGTCCCCACTTCCTAGGCTCAGAAATCAGACTCTGTCCTCACCAAGAAACAACTCACATCTTCCTTTTGGAGCAGTCTCACCTTATCAGTATCACAGGACTGACCGGAAATCCGAATGCCAGAGGGTGACTCGACAAGAAACACATCTATCCCACAGACGAATATCTGCGGGCAGATGATCAGGTCACCCTTCTGTGGAGACGGCTTCTGTGGCACATTCGGGCACAACCAGAAGGCCACTTGGTGAGAACAGAATTAGAACAAAAGCAATTGTCTGAACCAAGATCTAATGGGAAGGACTGAGGTGACCGGACCCAGGCATCTCCTCTGGCACAGCCCGTTGTTGGGGATGAGGATCTGCAGCTGCTGGGTTAAGCTGACTCTCTAACTGGTCCCCCGGGGACAAAAGCAGTGGGTACATGAGGCTCTGTGGTATGGGGGGCAGCTCGGATCCTGGGTGGCTGACCTCTCACTGCATCTCATTGGTCTGTCTGATGGGCAACACGGCATCAAAGGCAAGCACGATGGAGTCGGCCTTGGAAGGGTTCGTGGGGTCTTCAGAGACAGTGTCTTCCAGCACAGTGGGGTTTTCCACAAACATTTTTTCTTGAGAACCAGTCCCTGATGTGGGGTTTTCAGTAGTTTTTTCTGTAGATGGCTCTGAAAGAGCAAATGGTTCCAGAAAAGGATTTTCCCGAGGGCACAGGTCTCCTGAAGATGGAAAAGCCCCTCGGGAGGGAGAGTTGGTGAGGTTTCTGATTGCAGGGAGTGGAGGCCTCTTGGCAAGCATCAGTCGATCGAGTGAGCCTTCCTTCCCAAACTTCTGACTCACCTTGACCTTGGGTGTTCTGTGGACCACCTGGAAGTGAGTTTTATCTACAACTGGTTTGGCGACCTTCCTCTTTTTTGCTTTTTGAATTGCGTCTTCTAAAATAAAGATGGTATACTTTAAGTCTTTGGACTCCTTTTATCACCAAGCAGGGCTTTTGCAGAGGCAGCTGCTTTTCAATGGAAGAGAGCATATGCACTTGTGTGAATGAGGGCTTGATGTGGAAGAAGCTGCCCACCAGTTTCTGGGGCCTCTGCATCCCATGGGGCCATTCCAGCTCCCTTGGGGCCGGCCTCCCATGCCTCCTTTCCATAGCAGCATCCTCCACAGATGGCCGGGTGCTCTGTTTCCTCCTGATGCACCGATCATGAAGAGTCTTCTTGGGGTGCTTTTTCTTAATGCCCCTGGGTCCTTTGATAACTATGTCCACAGTCTGCAGTCTTTTCCTGACACCCTGAGTCTTTGCCAGGCTGCTTCCCTGTGGCTGGACAGTTTTCACTTCCTCTGGAGAGATTTGGTGTTTAAACCTAAGAGAACCTAAGAGATTAGGCTGCATCAACATAGCAGCTCTTTCTTTCTTTTTGACCTCATTGACTTTTTTAAAACTTCTGCATCTAACCAATTTTTTTAGAAGATAGCGCCTCCTCAATTCATTTTTGTAGTTGGAATGTTGGATGCAGGTTCAAGAGAGGGACTCTCTATATCGCTTTTTTCAAAAGACCCAGGGGCATAGCTTCATTATGAACTTTTGAAAAAAGCAGTTTAATGAATGGTAACAATGCTGATTCTGCATCCTCTAGGTTTCCCTGTAAGAAATAAGGCAAGATGTAATTGAGTGTGTTGATGACATCGTTTTCAACACTGAAGTTCAGCTGCTCATTCATGAAGCCTGAAAGGTTGACAGCCTTCTTGTCTGAGGGTGTCTCTGGCTCAATAATCAGCTCATTTCTGGTGTGCTTCCTCCAGGCTTGCAGCACCTTCATGAAGGTTCCCTCTGCATTTCCTATGGCTGCTTCTTTGACTGTAAAAAGGAAGCACAGAGAAGGAAAACACCTGGGAATGCATCCTATAAAGAGGTGCAGCTCTCTACAGCGAGTACTACCAACCACAGTTGGAATAATTAGAAGACCGACAGGAACCAGTGGAAAACATTCCATGCTCATGGACTGGAAGAATCACCATCATTAAGAGGACCATACTGCCCAAAGCAAGTTGGCTACAGAGTCAATACAATCCCTACTGAGCGACATGCATCATTTTTCACAAATCTAGAAAAAAACTGGACTCAAATTCATATGGAAGAAAAAAGAGCCTAAATACCCAAATACCCAGCCTAAAGCACGCCTGAGCAAAAAGCACCAAGCTGGAGCCATCATATTACCAGACTTCAAACTTTACTACAAGGCTACAGTAACCAAAACAGCATGGTACAAAAATAGGCACATAGACCAATGGAACAGAATACAAATCCCAGAAATACAGCTGCTGACCTACAACCAATTGAGATTTGGCAAAGCCAAAAAAAAAAAAATCAGTATTGAAGAAAGAACACCCTATTCAATAAATGGTGCTGGGAAACTGGCTAACCATATGCAGAAGAATGAAAGTAAACCCCTTTTTCTCTCCATGTACAAACATTAACTCAAGATGGATTAAACTGTTACATGTAAGACCTCAAACTATAAAAACCCTAGAAGAAATCCTAGGAAACACTCTTTCTGCCCAGGTGCCGTGGCTCATGCCTGAAATCCTAACATTTTGGGAGGCAGAGGTGAGGGGACTGCCTGAGCCCAGGGGTTTGAGAACAACCTGGGCAACTTAGCGAGACCTCATCTCTACAATAATTTTAAAAGTCCCAAACACTCATTCTGGACATCAGCTGAGGCAACAAGTATATGACTAAGTCCTCAAAAGCAAATGCAAGCAGGGCATGATGGCTCATGCCTGTTATCCTAACACATTGGGAGGGCAAGGTGGGAGGATTACTTGAGCTCAGGAGTTTGAGACCATCTTGGGAAACATAGCAAGACTTTATCTCTGCAAAAAAAATCAAACAATTAACTGGATAGCACCTATGATTCTAGCTACTTGGGAGGATGAGGTAGAAGGATTGCCTGAGCCATGAGTTCCAGGCTATGGTGAGCCATGATTGTGCCACTGAATGACAGCCTGGGCAGCAGAGAGAGACCCTGACTAAAAAAAAAAAAAAAAAAAAAAAGGAAGCAAATGCAGTAAAAACCAAAGTTGACAAGTGGCCTAATTAAACTAAAGAGCTTCTGCGGAGCAAAATAAATTTTCAACAGAGTAAATAGACAACCTACAGAATGGGAGGAAATGTTTACAAACTATGCATCCAAAATGGTCTAATATCCAGAATCTATCAGGAACTTAAATGAATTGACAGGAAAACAACAAATAACCCCCTTAAAAGGTAGGCAAAGGATGTGAACAGACACTTCTGAAAAGAAGACACACAAGCAGCCAGCAGACATATGAACAAATGTTCAGCATCACTAATCATCAGGGAAATGCAAGTCGAGCCATAATGAGATAACATCTCACACCAGTCAGAATGGCTATTCTTCAAAAGTGAAAAAATGACAGATATTGGCGAGGCTGTGCAGAAAAGAGAACACTCCCACACTGTTATGGGAATGTCAGCTAGTTCAGCCACTGAGGAAAGCAGTTGGAGATTACTTAAATACCTAACAATAGATTTACCATTTGACCCAGCAATCCCCCTGCTGGGTGTATACTCAAAGAAGCATAGATTCTTCTACCAAAAAGACACCTGCACTCCATGCTTAGTACAGCACTCTTCACAGCAGAAACCCATAGAACCAACATAGGCGCCCATCAAATGGTGGACTAGTTTTAAAAATGTGGTCCATGCACACCACAGAAGACTACACAGCCATAAATAAGAACAAAACCATGTCCCTCTGCAGCAATGTGGATGCCACTGGAGGCCATTATTCTCTGTGAGTTAACACAGAAACAGAAGACTGTGTCACTTACAGGTGGGAATTAAACACTGGGTATGCACAGACACAAAGATGGGAACTCTTTATGGGGACCCTTAAAGGAGGGCAAGGGACAAGGCTGAAACACACCTATTGGGTACTATGTGTGCCACTTGCATAATGGACTTCATAGAAGGCCAAACTTCCCATCACTCACTGTACTCATGTAACACACCTGCACATGGACCCCTTGAATCTAAAAGTAATAACCTAGAATAAAATAAAAATAAAAGAGACTGCTTTGATCGAGAAAGATGAGGAGTTGGCCTGTGCCAGTCCACAGTCATACATCCCAGCCACAGAGTAGGAGTCACCAAGCCTCTGAGCCATTCAGAGAGGAGAAGCAGAATCCCAGCCTGAGCCTAGGAAATGGCAACAGCAGAAGGAAACAACATCTTTCGAAAACATGGCTGCCTACTCAGAACATTTCATTATGAGAAATACAGTAACTCTCTTTAGGATTGTCCCACTGCACCCCAGTGGCCAAGGTGGAAGACGAGTGATCCCAGCTGAGCCAGCCTAACTGCAGACCTGCCTCCTCATGCCCTGACCCGTGCTGTCCTCCCTCGGACACAGAGGGAGCACGAGGCTCCCGGCATGCCCATGCTCTCGCTACATCAGATGGCCTCAGAGGCCAGCAAGGGCAGAGACACCGACGCAGAGGTGCCACCGCACTGCCAATAGGCCCTCTGTGACACATACATCCTCCTCTGCCCACACACCCAGTTCCCTGTCCCATCTATCCTGGGCCTCGTACCAGAAGGCTCCACAGGGAAAAAAATCACTATGTCCGTCCTGGTTCTTTCCTTAAGTTCGGGCAGGGACCCAAGGTGTAGGTGGAGAGATTTTTAACTTGCCAGCTTGTATGCCTATGTGGAGTGGTCAGTGTATCTGTGGAGTTTCTGGATAAACAGAACTTTAGGTCCTAAAATGCAGAAGGAAAGAAGCAACTTTTGTCAGATGCCTACGTGGCTTTCATTTCATTTCTCATGTGCCCAGCTTTACTTGGGGCACCATCCAAAGCTTCTGGTAGCACAAAGGTCATGTGGACCACATGCAGCATTTCTTTTCCAGAATCAAAAGTGTTTTTGGTGGTGGTGAGGGTCAGAGGAGGAGGTGAGGACCATGAGAGAGGAGGAAAACCCCGAACTGGACAGATGACCTGGCACTAGGCCACAGCACTTCACACGTCAGATCCTGCATTTTCTCATCTGTAAAAGGAGCTTAAAAATGCTTGTTCTGGGGGAGAAGAGAATCATATAATTGGAAGAAAACTGTTTGGAAAAATAAGCAACACTGTCTTTGCATAAGCAGCAAAGTGTTTTTACTTATTATTTGCCCCATGTTCAAGCTATCTGGACGGGAACACAGTCACATTTTGGAAGTCATGAAGTTCCTGCTGATAAACCTAATGTCGAGAAAAAGCACCCGAGTGTGTGTTCAGCGGACAGAAAAACTGAGATTCAGAGCAGGTTCAGCCAATCCCAGAATGGAGAAAACTTTCATGCCGTTAGAAGAACCAGGTAGTGGTGTGTGGTTACAGAACCACAAACTCTCAGGCTTCACATAAAACAATACTGCTTCTACTGTTTTAGGAGATGGTAAGAACCAACAAACCCAGACCAATCTACATCTGTCCTCCAAGGACACCTGAGGCCTCATGCATATAAAACCAGTTCACAAAACCTCACTGTGCAATCTGAGCACCTTCTCCCTAGAGCAAATCTCCCCACGGAGAGCACAGCACAGTATGTGGCCATCACTGTCATTCACCTGCCCCTCTGTCCTTTCCCCTGGTCCTTTACGGAGATGGAACACTTATACCACCAAATTGTGTCATAACAACAAAGAACCTGACTTTCAGCAAGGGAGAGTTCAGAAATTTAGGAAGTTTAACTCTGAATGAATGAACATAAGCAATTGCATCTTTAGCTTAAAAATGCATCATCATTTGTTAAACCAAATTAAAAAATAAGTAAAACAAAACTTTAACAATTATCACTGGGCAGTTTGGACTCACGACAATGTGTGGTGTTTGTCAGACATGTCTCGCAGTGCAGCTTTACTGTCCTACAGACAAGTTTGATATTAACTTTAAATTTGCATAGGCAGCAGGCCATATGGCTGGGTAGGATCCTACAAATGGAAAAACAGAGAATCAGATTAATGGTAAAAGAGGCAGGCAAGGCCACCACAGGGCTGGGCAAAAAGGGCTTGAGTCCCATGGTCTGGTCTGGACAGTTGGGTAGGAACCTGATGGCCAATAGGAAGGAGGACAGAGGTTCCCAATAGAGGGCAAGCATGGTGGTGGGTATGGTGGCCAAGAATAAAGGTGATCAGGACTAGACCTGGGCGACACTGATTTCCCTCTAACTCAGAAGTCCCTCTTCAGGTTGAGAGTATACGGAAGAAGATAGACTTCTAAGAAGAGTCTGAATAAGCCCAAATTCAGTTTCCACTGGGAGTGGTAAATATTGAAAGTTACTCTGGGTACAAAAAATGCTTAGTTTAACCCACACGGCAGAGTTCATTCATAACAGAGATTGCACTGGCCAAATCTGAACAATGTGAGCATTCAGAAGAATAACAATAATATTATGACACAACACCACTAAGAGCCCCTGAGCTCACAGTGATACTCAGAAAGAAAGGAGGAGGGGCTTTTCTTTCATGGAACAACGGCCAGCTGGTTAGTGAAGGAAATGATAGAAAGTGTCATTTTGTAGCCACCAACGTAATAATTGATGAGAGGATTACCACTGATGCACAGTTGGTGAAAAAACAGAGCATGATCCTCACTGATTTCAAAGCATCACCCACAGATTATTATGAAGGGGAAAATAACTCTATAATGGAGATATCTGGAAGAGGCAATCTTTTCCCCCCTCTAAAAAAATTTTTAAATTTTATTTTAAAGATGTGGGGTACAATAAGATGCCACCTTAATAAGTGATCAAACTTAGCATTATGGGCCACCTGAAGTCATGAGATTAGAAGGATTACCTATGTAGTAATCATCCCAAAAATGTTTAACCTGAATCTAATCATAGAGGAAACAGACAAATCCATATTATGGGACAATTTACAAGGCAACTGTTTTAGACTCTTTAAAAGTGCCAGTGTCAGGACAAACCAAAAAGAGGGTAGAAATGTTTTAGATGAAAGGAAACAAAGACATGACATGCAGTGCATGATCTTTGGCTGGATTCTGGATCAAAATAAGACAGATTTAAAGGATATGATTGGCTTCTGGCCAACATGAAGTAGGAGAGACCAACCTAACCTCCTTCCTAAAACAACAACAACAAAAACAGAATAAATAGATGCCACAACAGTTGCGAGACATTGGACACCAGGCACTGAAGGCCAGCAATCTCCAGGAGGTGGGAGATAATGAAAAGAGCCTGAGCTGCCCCACCTTACTGCTTTGCGTGTGTCTGGGTCATGATTCAGGGAGGGGAGGTCCAGGCAGAGACTGGTGGACTCTAGTGAGGACAATGGAGCGGGAGTTCAGGAGACTGAGGTGGCTGGGGTTCACACAGCACCCAGTGATATCATTGTCCACTGAACAGTCCACGTACACGTTTTCCCAATGCTCCCAAACAAGCAATGGCCTTTAACAATCCACAATCCAATCAAGCATCAGACATTGCACTACGTGTTCATGATTCTTTAGTCTCCTTCTATTTAGAACTGTTCCCAATCCTCTTCTTTTTTTTGAGTTGGAGCTCACCGTAACCCAGGATGGAGTGCAGTGGCATGATCATGGCTATTGCAGCCTCAATCTGCCAGACAATCCTTCTGTCTCAGCCTTCCAAGTAGCTGAAATTACAGGTGCACACCACTATGCCTGGCTAATATTCTGATTTATTGCAAAGTCGAGGTCTCACCATGCTGCCCAGAATGGTCTTGAATTCCCGGGCTCAGGCAGTCCTCTCACTTCAGCCTCCCTAAGTGGGCCCCCAAGCTTTTAAAAATCTTTCATGGCAGCTGGGCTCAGTGGCTCAGCCTGTAATCCCGCTCCTTTGGGAGGCTGAGGTGAGTGGATTGCCTGAGCCTGCGGGTTTGAGACCCACCTGGGCAAGTGAGACCTCATCTCTACAATAAATAAAAAAATCTGGCTGAGGCAGAAGGATCGCCAGAGCCCAGCAGGTCGAGGCTGCGGTGGCCGGGAGCGGCCACTGCACTCCAGTCTGGGCGACAGAGTGAGACTCCAACTCAAAAAAACAAAAATCTTTCATGGCATTGACATTTTTGAAGCAGCCAAACCAACTATTTTGCAGAATGTTCCTCAATCACGTAAAAGCACATTTTTAGCAAGAACACATTGTAAAAAACACTATTGTTTTTGTTATTCACTAAAATGTATGAGCTAAAAATAATACAAATAATAATAAATGTAAATAATTGTTTTAATGCATACTGACAAATCTTTGATACTATAAATTACCTGAGGTCTACAACATACTTTCTCAAGAAGAGCAATTTTTCAATCTGCATTTAAGGTCACTGCACAGGAGTCAAAACTCAAATGAGCTGGCCTCCTTACTCTGTATATAAATATGTAAATCCCAGAGGACTTCCAACGGAGAATTCCAACATGGCAGTTGCTTTACCTCCTGATGGCCTTGTTGGCAAGTGGCTAACGGGCATGACAGCACTTTTCCTAGTCACTAATGGTTAAGAAAATGCAGATGGAATTCTGCTCCCTTCCATCACTAAGTGAGAAACTGGTTGATGATGAGAACTTTGTCCAGAGAGGAAGGCATCAGCCAAAACGGGGATGCTGCGGGGGCTTGGGCAAGATGAGGCTAGAGCAGGAAGATGGATTTGACAATGTGGAGAAGAAAAACAAGTGACCTGACAAAATGGCTGGAGCAGAGTGCCTTTTTGGAGCATGACTGGGCTTCTGTTTAGCAGGCCATATTGGAGGGAGATGGCACAACTTAAGTAGTAGTAAGTTGTGTAACAATCTCACAGTAAGGCCCTACAGAAATATTTCCTTTTAAACCACAAAAAAACACAAAATACCTCACACCATACATGCAGATTAACTCAAAACAGTTAAAAAGATGTAACTATACAACATCTGGAAAAAAACAAAGGAGAAGATTGTTGTAACTCTAGATTCGACAATGGGTTCTTGGAGAAAGATTTCTTAGATGAGACACAAAGCACAAACAATACAAGAAAAAATAGCTAAATTAAAGGTCAGCAGAATTGAAAACCTCTCCTCAGAAAACACTTTTAACAGAATGAAAAGATAAACCACAGCTTAAGAGAAGATATTTGCTAAACACCATCTGAAGGATGTGCATCCAGAAGACATATAGCACTCTTAAAACTCAATAATAATTAGCCTCTCATGGGATTAGAGGAAAAGCTCTATAACTAGAAAATAAATATGCAACTGAAATATAGGAATAGATTTGAACAGACAATTCAGTAAAGAATACATCTGCACATGACCAGACATTCAACACTATCAGCTATTAAAAAGATGCAAATTCAAACCACAATGAGGTTCCACTACACACCTAATGGTAGGAAGGCTGACATTTTTTAAAAATTGAAATGTAAGACTCTGCTGAAGATGTGGAGCACTCACAACTCTCATACATTGCTGGTGGGAATCAAAAATGGTTGGGGCACTTTAGGAAGCAGTTTAGCCATTTCTTACAACATTAAACATGCACTTAGCACATGATGCAGCCATCGATCCCTAAGTATTTGCTCCAAAGAAATGACAACACATGAGTATTTTCAGTTTCATTCACAACTGCCAACAAATTGGAAACAACCCAAATGTCTGTAAACTGATGAGTGGACAATTAGATACAGCGGCACCACTGGAATACTACTCAGCAATAAAAAGGAATGAGCTACAGCTGTCCTCTGCAGGGAACTGGTTCTAGCACCCCCCCCACTCCCTCCCCCCACACACACTCACCAAAATCTGCAGCTGCTGAAGTCCCTTGTATAAGATGGCATAATATTTGCATAGAAACTCTGGCATACTTTAAAGCATCTCGAGATTACTTAAAATACCTGGTAGGGTGTAAGTGCCATGCACAAAGTTGTTACACTATAGTTGAAAATTTACATTTCTATTGTTGTATTGGTGGCTCATGCCTGTAATCCCAGCACTTTGGGAGGCAGAGGCGAGAGGATTGCCTGAACTCAGGGGTTCAAGACCAGCCTGGGCCACCTGGTGAGCCTTCGTCTCTACAATAAATCAAAAAAATTAGCCAGGTGTGAGGGCATGCACCTGTGAGTTCAGCTACTTGGAAGGCTGAGGTGAAAGGATCCCCTGAGTCCAGAAGGTCGAGGCTGTAGTGGCTATGAGCATGCCACTGCACTTCAGCCTGGACAACAGTGAGACTCCAACTCAAAATATATATTTTTTTTCTGAGTATTCTCCATCTGTGGTTGGTTGAATCTGTGGATAGGGAATCTGCAGATATGAAGACTCAACTATACCAATAGATGCAACAGCATGGATAATAGCATAAACTCAAAATTGTATGCTAAGCGAAAAAAGTCAGACACAAAAAGGCTATATGACTTCATTCATAAGACATTCTATAGCAACATAAATCAGACTAGTGATTGCCTGGGGCTGGTGGCAGGAGGAGGGGACTGACTACAAAGGGACTTGAGGGGCCTTTTTGGGGTGACAGAAATGTTCTATATCAGGAATGTGGTGGTAGCTACCTAACTACACTTCTCAAAATTCATTGAACTATACACCTTAGAAAGCGCAAATTTTATTCCATTAAAATTATACCTCAAATGAACCTGACTTAAGAAAATAGTAAAACAAACCTAAAAAAGTAAATCTAAGAAAAAAATCACTTACAGTTTTTCCAATTCCAGAGTCAGGAGACGGACGTTCTCAACTGTTGTCATTGGGACTTGTGTGGCTCCCACGTCTCTGAAGGAGAAAGCCCAAACATTCATGATGTGAGCCCCAATACAAAGATTCCGTACTTAAAAAGATATTTCAAGGATATGTGATTACTTCTCTATAAAACAAGCCAGTCCAGGAGCTTATTTGCCATAGGAGATAATTCCAGAGAGATCTTATTAAAGAAATTTAGGTGTATTTGCATAATAAAAGTGATATTAACTAGTAGAAGCTATACTTTCTTTTACCATTATCTTGCTTCTCATTTTCATATTGCTTCAACTCTCTGTTTTTGTTTTTGTTTTTGTTTTAATAAGTGTCTCACTCTGTTGGCTTGACTTGGCATGATCCCAGCTTATCACAGCTTCAACCTCCTGGGCTCAAGTAATCCTCCTACCTCAGCCTCTCGAATAGTTGGAATTATTATGGGCATGCACTGCCATGACCAGCTAACATTTTTTCTTTTTTGTAGAGATGAGGTCTCACTGTTTCCCAGGCCGGTCTTGAACTCCTGGGCTTGAGTGATTCTCCTACCTCAGCCTCCCAAGGTGATGGGATCATGCCCAGTCTCATTCACCTCTCTTAATTACTTGCTCTGATTTTCTTTTTAAATTAATAAACACCTATGCCTCTTTGCTTTCTGTGATAATTCACATCCCCACATGTGCCTACATGTTCCATATTTATGTGTGTTCTTCAGTACTGCTCCCTTCCCCTGCTAGTCATCTCTTTTATTTGCTTTATTTTTATTTAATAAAGATGGGGTCTTGTTATGTTGCCTAGGCTGGTCTCAAACTCATGGCCTGAAGCAATTCTCCTGTCTCAGCATCCCAAAATGTTGGGATTACAAGTGTGAGCCACCAAACCTGGACAATATATATCCTTTCAAATCCTTTTCCTTGCCAATAACTTTTTTCAATAACCCAGTTAAAATTTAAATTATGACTTTTTAGTCAAAATGCAAATTACTTAATCTTTGATGAAAGTAAGAAAGAAGAGCAGAAATCACCTCATGACTCATGAGATCACTGGAATAGTTACAAATATTTTACTGCTGGTAATTTTAAAAGGTGTGGATCATCAATGCTTTTCAGCTGGTTGTGATAGAGAATTCTGAAAAATGCAATGGAAGTAAAATTATCTACATTTTCAATATGCATGAAACTACATGGAAAGCCTGTGTGTGTGTGTGTGTGTGTGTGTGTGTGTGTGTGTGTGTGTGTGTGTATTTTTGGTGTGGAACTTGTGGGTTAAAAAAAAGTTTTCTGTCTTTACCTATATATCACCCTTAGACTCTGAAAGCACTCTTCCTTTGGGAACTACCCAGGTCTCTAGAAGACGAAGTGAAGAAGAGAAAGGGGAGGTGGGATGGAGAAAAAAAAAATTTATAGCAAAGAAAAAATATGCCAAAGAACTTTTCAGGTAAAACCCCTAGAAGTGACTAAGCTGACAGAAAGTCCTTGCTCTGTAGGAAATACTA
Organism: Carlito syrichta; assembly: GCF_000164805.1. Lineage (NCBI taxonomy): Eukaryota > Metazoa > Chordata > Mammalia > Primates > Tarsiidae > Carlito > Carlito syrichta. The sequence goes on from NW_007249156.1 coordinate 19,203, forward strand.
TTTCTAGTGTCCCCCATAATTCAAGGTGCCTTTCATCTTTATAAATTTTTTAAACTATTTATTTATTTATTTATTTATTTTAACTCATTTATTTGAGTCGGAGTCTGTGTCACCCAGGCTGGAGTGCAGTGACATGCTCATGACCACTGCAACCTCAACCTGGTGGGTTCAAGTGATCCTTCTGCCTCAGCCTTCCAAGTAGATAGAAACACAGGCACATGCCACCATGCCTAGCTAGTTTTCTGATTTATTATAGAGACAAGGTCTTGCCATGTTGCTCAGACTGGTCTTGAATCCCTGAGCTGAGGCAATCCTCCCATCTCAACCTCCCAAAGTACTGGGATTAGATGTGTGAGCCACCATACCTGGTTCATCTTTACAAATTAAAAAATAAGCATTATTTAATCCACTCAGTTAAGAAGAAAAACAGGACCAACTCCTCGGCTTTAGAGACAGAAAAAGGATCAATCTAAGAGGAGGACCAGGTGAAGCCACCCTCCCTTCACGTATCCCTGCTGGTCTCCTGTGTCGCACCACAGCCTCCATCACAGAGAACGGAATCACCTGTTCATCGTCAGTCTCTTGGCTTGCCAGCTCCTTAGGGGCAGAAACCACACCTATTGTCATTGTCATCCCTGTGCCTGAAATTTACTAGATATTTCACAAATGTTGTTAAATAAATAAATAACATTTTGTTTATATATCAAGAAAATAAAAAAACATTTTTGTTAAAAATTTTTATTCCAAAATGCTGAAATATTTTCTTCTCAATCCTTTAAAACAAACAAGGAAAGAAAGAAAGAAAGAAAAAAGAAAGAAGGAAAGAAAAAAGAAAGGAAGGAAAAGAAACAGGAAGAAAGAAAATAAAATCTGCCTTTCAGTTAGCTCAAGAATCATTAGTGTACTTCTGCAGAACATTATAAAAATAACAATTATCATTACAGCTATATCCACTGGGCTGCCAGGCAGCTGTGATCAGCATTTCACATTTAATCCTCACAATAACTTTATGTGGTAGATATTATCATTACCCCACTTTAACACGAGGAAACAGAGGCACAGAGGGGTTCTATTCTTTGTCCTAGATCAGCAAACTGCTAAGAAGCAAAGTTGGGATTTGAATTCAGCTCTTTGATGTCAGAAACACAAAATCTGTGCTTACCCTGAATAAAGAAAAGAGATTTAAAAGAGCGGCTACTTTAATCTTGATTCTGAGAGGACCAAACACAGAAATGCCTTTGCAATCTTCATCTTCTTTATCTCAGAGAGCCTCAATAAGAACTACAGCTTATGTTTTTATCTCTTTTTCCTAATCACTTCCCATAATTAAATATTTAACTAGCCCATAGTCATTGAGACTTGAGATTTTAAAACCATGCTGTAGGTGACATCAGAGAAAATGGTGGAGTAGGACATCTGAAAATCCATTCCTTTGTAAAAGCAGCCAGGAAAAAAAGATAGCAAAAGTGGACCAGAATCAACTTGTTCAGAACTCAGAAAATTTAACCAAAGTCTTAACAGCATTTGTTAACCCAAGGGGCATTTATTCAAGAAACTTTCTGTAAGAACAGTGAGATTTGTGTTGTTTTAACTTGCCCTAGACCATTTTTTACTCTCCAGCTCCATAGGAGCCTTGAAAAGCAGCCCACATCCCCAGTGCCAGAGTGAGCAGAATGGAGCTGGGACTCCTTCAAAGCCTCATTCCCAATAAATTGTCATTGTTTTAACTGTCTGGTGGTTTCTTGGAAGATCCCACTTGAAAGGCTTTTCTTTTTTTTTCTTTTTTTTTTTGAGTTGGAGTCTCACTCTGTCGCCCAGACTGGAGTGCAGTGGCCGCTTCCGGCCACCGCAGCCTCGACCTGCTGGGCTCCGGCAATCCTTCCTCCTCAGTCTTCCGAGTAGCCAGAATTACAGGCATAAGCTACCACGCCCGGCTGATTTTTTGATTTATTGTAGAGATGAGGTCTCGCTGCCCAGGTGGGTCTCAAACCCGCGGGCTCAGGCAATCCACTCACCTCAGCCTCCCAAAGGCATGGGATTACAGGCTGAGCCACCGAGCCCAGTTTCTTTTTTGATCTGACTGAGATCTGTCTAGTGCTGAAGTCTCTCCCTAGTGGGTGTTTTTGGAAAACAATTACAGGCAAGTGTTTTAACACAGCACCTGCATGAGGTGATGGATAATAGTTGGAACAACAACAACAACAAAGAGCATAATCAGAATTTTTGACAGGAAAAGCCAAGGAATAAGATGTCCATAGGAGTTCTGAAACATTCCCACATATCTTTGGGGACATGGAAGACCATGAGACATCTTCCTGGGAGTCTGGATGGTCATGCACATGCGTAGAACTGTGAGCATGGTCAGAAAGACCCGAGAAGTCCCTAATCTCTCACTCCTGGCTGATCTGAGGTTCTGATGAGCAGGAAGGAAAGCTAAGGCAGAACTGTAAACCATCTGGCTGAGTGCTGAAGCTATTCTCCAACAAGCACACAGAACCCCTTGGTGAAAACTGGGAGACTGAGTGGTCCCAGAAATCTCTGTTTAATAATTAGCTGGTCACTAAGCTAACCAAGCAGATACTTCATTGGCTACACATGACAAAGAATACAAGACTTGACACAATTAGTTCAGAAAAGTCACTATATAAACAACAGCAACTATGACAACAAATAGCAGCAACACCAAACCCCGGGACAGGAATCTGATTTCCAGAATTGCAATATTATATTATTTAGAATATCCATTTTTTACCAAAAATTTACAGGAGATGTAAGAAAACAACATTCAGCCCATATACAGCAGGGGAAATACCAGAAAAAACTGTTGGAAACCCAGACATAGAACTTCCTAGAAAAATACGTAATTGTTATTTAAAATATGCTGAAAGAGATAAGGTAAACCATTTAGTGCTGTAGCCTAAAGAAATAAAGGGAAGTATGAGAACAATATCTCATCAAATAGAGGATATCAACACAAAGACAGAAATTATAAAAGTTGTTTCTCATTCTCCAGATAGAAACTGGCCAGGCACGGTGACTCATGCCTGTAATCCCACACTTTGGGAGGCAGAGGTGAGAGAATTACCTGAGTCCAGGGATTTGAGATCAGCCTGGACAACTTGGTGAGACCTTGTCTCTACAATAAATTTAAGAAAAATTAGCCAGGTACATGCTTACAGCTCCAGCCACTTAGAAGGCTGAGGCAAAAGGATCACCTGAGCCAGCAGATCAAGGCTGTGGTGGCTGTGAGCATGCCACTGCACTCCAGACTAAGTGACAGAGTGAGAATCCTACTCAGAAAGAGAAAAACAGAAAAGAAAAATAACATCAAAAAACCAAATAGAAATTCTGGCATTAAAAAGTCTAGCAACTGAAATGGAAAATTCACTAGAGGTTCTCAATAGCAGACTTGAACAGGCAGAAGAAATAATTGGGAACTTGAAGATCAATTGAGATTACTGAGTCTGAGAAACAGAAATAAAAAAAGAATGTATAAAGATAAATAGATAACTGGACATGGTGGTTCATGCCTGTAACCCCAGTGCTTTGGAAGCCAAGGTGGGAGGATCTTTTGAAGGCAAGAGTTCAAGACCAGCATGGACACCATAGAAAGACCCCGTCTTTACAAAGAACTAACTGGGCATGGTGGTTCATGCCTATAGTCCTAGCTACTCAGAAGGCTGAGGCAGGTGGATTGTTTGTGCCTGAGAGGTTGAGGTTACAAGGAGCTATGCCTGAGCCACTGCACTCCAGCCCAGGTTACAGAGTAAGACCCTGTCTCAAAAAGAAAAGAAAAAAGATGGAGTCTCAGAGACCTGTTTTTGGACACCATCAAGCTTACTCACACACACTAAATGAGAGTCCCAGAATGACAAGAGAAAGAGAAAGCAGAACAAGTATTTGAATAATGATCTCAAACTTCCCAAACTTGATGAAAAACATTAATCTACATGTTCAAGAAAGTCCAAGTCAGATACATTCAATGAGATCCACATCTAGACACTTTATAATCAAACTGACAAAAACCAAAAACAATATATTGAAAGAAAACAGAGAAAATCAACTCATTATATATAAGGGATCCTCAATAAAATTAATAGCTGATTTATCATCAAAAATAGTGGAGTACAGAAGGCAGTGAGATAAAATATCTGAAGTGCTGAGAGAAAAAACTATCAACACCTGGCAAAACTATCCTTTGAAAATGAAGAAGAAATTAAGACATTCCTAGATAAACAAAAAAACTGAGAGAGTTTGTTAGCAGAAGACCTGCCCTATAGAAATACTAACTTTTCCAAAAGTGTGGCACAGAAAAAATAAATACTAACTTGAATCCACCTGAAGAAATAAAGAGCACCAGTAAATGTGACTACATAGGTAAGTATAAACAAGACAGTACAAATGTATATTTTTTCTTTGTAACTCTTTTATTCTCCTATCTGGTTTAAAAGATAACTGCATAAAACAATAAATATAAACCTATGTTGGGGGGGTTGTGGCAAGATGGCGACAGGGCAACCCGGCATCTGAAGCCCTCTGCAAGGGAGATCTGCAGTGGGTCTCTGACTCTCACCCCGGGGGGCTGGGGACCCCAGCATCACAGCCTGCTCTACAGACAGAGCTCGGCCACTGCCATGGGAACGACTGGACAGTTTTGACTGCATTCCAAACGGTCCTGCTGCCGCCGCTGCCGCCCCTCCTCCCACCACCGCTGCCGCTGCCAGCGCGTGCCACCACCACCGCAGCCTCTGGGAGGGGTAGCATATCGCACCACGCAGCCCGAGGAGATCCACAACGAACCGCTTCAGGGAAGATCTGCTGGGATCACTGCCACCTATCCTGCGTCCGAGACCGTCCTGCCCGCCCGGCGTGGGGCTCCTGTTGCCTGCTCAGAGGCATGCAGCCATCTTGTTCCTGTCCGGCCCACCCCCTCTGGGGCGAGCAGCTGAGATAGCACCACCTGCTGGCGATTCAAAGTAACAA
>NW_007249156.1:25325-26434 GCF_000164805.1 Carlito syrichta
CCAGAACTAATCCAAACTGTCAAAAGCATAGAAAAAAAGCTCAAAAAGACAGAACAAAACCTGCAAGAGATGAATGATCACTTCAAGAGACCAAACCTAAGAATAATTGGGCTTCCTGAGGCAGAAAGAGAAACAGAAGCCACGCTGGAACAAACATTTCATGAAATCATTCAAGAAAACTTCCCTCATCTCATTAAGGATGAAAAAATTCAAGCACAAGACATTCAGAGAACCTCTGCAAGACAACAAACGAGAAGACCAACTCCCAGACACATAATAATTTGCCTAAACAAAGTAGCTATGAAAGGAAAAATCCTAAAGGCAGCAAGAGAAAAAGGCCAGACTACCTACCAGGGAAAACCAATTAGAATAGCAGCAGATTTATCCACAGAAACCCTTCAGGCCAGAAAAGCCTGGAGCCCTATCTTCAAAGTTCTAAAAGAGAAACAATTTCAACCAAGAATAACCTACCCAGCCAAACTAAGCTTCATTAGTGAGGGAGAATTGAAATCTTTTCCAGGCATCCAATCCCTAAGAACCTATGCTGCCACCAGACCACCTCTACAAGAAACACTTAAGAAAGTACTGAACACAGAAGAAAAAGAAAAAAGAACAACAGCATTCTTCACAAGAGTACAGGCAAAAGATTAAAAACACACATGAACCAACTCCAAAACCCAAAGAAAGACAACAAATAAACAGGATCAACTCTGTAAGAACCTTATAACAGGGATCAACTCTTGCGTTTCAATTATTAGCCTAAATGTGAATGGACTAAATGCACCACTGAAAAGACATAGAATGGCAAAATGAATAAAATATCATCAGGCAACAATCTATTGCCTTCAAGAAACTCACCTCACTAGAAAGGACACCCACAGACTCAAAGTAAGAGGATGGGAAACAAACTTTCAGGCAAACGGAATACAAAAGAAAGGAGGAGGAGTGATCTTAATTTCAGACAAAATACCCTTCAAGCTATTAAAAATCAAAAAAGATACAGAAGGCCACTACATAATGATAAAAGGCTCAATCCATCAACAAGAAATATCTATCCTAAACATATATGCACCCAACATAGGTGGTGCCAACTTTCATAAAGCAACTTG
>NW_007249157.1:0-884 GCF_000164805.1 Carlito syrichta
AGCTTGCTAATTCATTAGCCAACTAGATACGACGGCTAGCTATCTCCTTATCTAACTAGTTAAATTAGCTTGTTAACTCGTTAGCCAACAAGTTAAGTCAAATAACTAATTCATTAACCAACTAGTTAAGTCAGCTATCTATCTCATTATCCAACTAGTTAAATAAGCTATCTAAGTCAGCTAGCTAACTCGGTAGCTAACTTAAGTCAACTAAGTCAGCAGGCTCACTAGTTAGCTAAGTAGTTAAGTCAGTGAATTAAGTCTCCTAGTTAACTAGTTAGTTGACTAATTAAGTCAGCTTGTTATTCAGCTAGCTAACTAGTTAGCTAACTATTTAAGGCAGCTAGTTTAATCAGCTGGCTAACTAGTTAAGTCATCTGTTCAAGCTAGCAAGCTAACAAGTTATGTCAGCTACCTAAGTCAGCTAGTTAATTCAGCCTTCTAACTTGTTAAATCAGCTTGTTAAGTCAGCTAGCTAGCTAGCTAGCTAACGGGTTAAATAAGCTGGTTGAGTCAGCTAGCTAGCCATTTAGCTAATGGGTTAAGTCAGCTGTTTGAGTAAGCTAGCTAGCTAGTTAGTTAATGGGTTAAGTCAGCTGGGTGAGTAAGCTAGCTATCTAGTTAGCTTACGATTTAATTCAGTTGGTTCAGTCAGCTAGTTAGTTAGTAATCTAACAAGTTAAGTCAGCTGGTTGAGATAGCTAGCTAGCTAGTTAGCAAATGATTTAAGTCAGCTGGCTAAATCAGCTAGCTAGTTAGCTAACGAATTAAGTCAGGTGGTTGATTCAGTTAGCTAGCTTGTTAGCTAACGAGTTAAGTCAACTGCTTAAGTCAGCTAGCTAGCACATTAGCTAACGAGTAAGCTAACTTGTTAGCTAGCTGGT
>NW_007249157.1:1941-2991 GCF_000164805.1 Carlito syrichta
TGGTCAAACAACCGGCTGGCTATTTAAACCGGCTGTCTAGACAGTTGGCCAGCCTGCTAGCTAGCTAGTCAGCTGCCTAGATGGCTAGCCAGTCAGGTATCTAACTAGTTAAGCCAGCTTTACTAAATGGCCAAGTAGTTGGCTGACTAGTTAGGTCAGATAACTAGCCATCCAATTAGTTAACTGAACTGAGTAGTCTATCAAATAGTCAATAAACAGGTTTACCAGGCAAACTAGTAGACCAGCTATTCAGCCAAAATGTTAGACCTGCTAACAAGTCGTCTGACAGGATAGCCAACGTGTTAAACCATCTAACTAGATGGTACTCATCAGCCAACTACTTCAGTCACTTGCTAACTCGTTAACCAACTATATAAGTCTGCTATCTATCCCATTAGCCAACTAGTTAAGACAGCTTACTCATTAACCAAGTAGTTAAGTCATCTAATTATCTCATTAACCAACTAGTTAAGTCAGCTAGCTAAGTCAGCTAGCTATCTTATTAGCTACCTAGTTAAGTCAGCTAGCTAAGTCCAGCTAGCTCACTAGTTAGCTAAGTATGTAATTCACCTAGTTAAGCCTGCTACCTCACTACTTAGCTGACTAGTTAAGTCACCAGGGTATTCAACTAGCTAACTAGTTAGCTAATTATTTAATTCAGCTAGATAACTAGTTAAGTCAGCTAGTTAAGTCAGCTAGCTAACTAGTTAAGTCAGCTAGATAAGTAAGCTAGTAAACTCAGCTATCTAACAATTTAAATCAGCTGGTTAAGTCAGCTAGTTAGATAGCTAACGGGTTGAATCAACAGGTTGAGTCAGCTAGTGAGTTAGTTAGCTAAAGGGTTAAGTCAGCTGGTTGAGACAGCTAGCTAGCTAGTTATCTAACGGGTTGAGTCAGTTGGTGAGTCAGATAGCTAGGTAGTTAGCTAATGAGTTAAGTCAGCTGGTTGAGTCAGTCAGCTCGTTAGCTAACGAGTTAAGTGAGTTGATTAAGTCAGCTATCCAGCACATAAGCTAATGAGTAAGCTAACAAGTCAGCTAGCTTGTTAGG
>NW_007249158.1:0-10818 GCF_000164805.1 Carlito syrichta
CTGCAAGCCTCAGGTGGTCTTCCCTGCCTTGGTCCCTAAGGATTCGAACCTCCAGGGACCACCATGCCAGCCTCAATTTTGGGGACCTCTCGCCAAGAAGAGATCATGCCACTTCACCCAAACTGGTCTCCAACCCCTGGGCTCAGGCAGCCATCTGCCTCGGTCTGCCAGGATGCAAGTCTGATGGTCGTGAGCCACAGTGCCCAGCCTGAACTCGCCCTTTCTGTCAGTGGGGGCAATGCAAAGGAACACCTCGGGATGGAGGTTACTGCACTCCATGTAGCTGGGACCATGGGCACAACCAAGTGTGACTCCACTGTTTGTGTTCCAGGGAGTGACAAGGTCTTGCTATGTGGCCTAGGCTGGTCTCGAACTCCCAAGTTCCAGCAGTCCCCAGCCTTGGTCTCCCAAATCCACAGTCCAATTCTCTGCCAATCTACCATTTTCGGGTACTCTAGGCCCAATTTTGGACTTCCTTCCAAATGTTCTCTGTCTGATCAAAATGATACTAAGTCCATACACAAATGGATGCTCTTCTTTTATATCCTTTTGTTCTTTTTTTTCGTTGATTTGAAGTCTCACTCCTTCACCCAGGCTGGAGTGTGGTGACTCACTCCTGGCCACTGCAGCCTTAGGCTGCTGGGCTCCAGCCAGCCTTTCTCTGGCCTTCCAAGGAGCTGAAATGACAGGTACACCACCACACCTGGATCATTTGGGCTGGAGGGTATAAACGAGGTCTCACTGAGTTGTAGGTGCGGTTCTTGGCCTTTGGGCTCCAGCCAGAGGCTGATTACAGCCACCCAAAGCCCTGGGATTATGAGGCTGAGTACCTGACCCCAGCCTCAATCCTTTGTCAAAAACTAAACAGACGGCCTGTGCGGCGGCCCACTCCTGGAATACCAGCACTCTGGGAGGCTGAGATGGGAGGATGGTTGGAGCCCAGGGGCCGAAGGTCAGCTCTGGGCATGCAGGGAGCCCCCGTCTCTGCACCCATCCAAACAGGGGGTCTGAGGTCGAGATGCCCATAGTCCCGGCCAATCCAGTCCCTGAGGCAGAAGGATCACCAGAGCCTGCAATTTTGAGGCTATTGTTGAACAATGGTCATGTCTCCTGGCTCCAGCCTGGGCCACAGAGCTAGAACCTGTCTCCCAAAACTTTAGAATCATACTCAGATTCTCAACTGTGCATGGTGTGTTCAAAGGGCGCCTGGCTTTAGAGATAGGAAAAATGGGGTTGGAGAGTAGAAATGTCTCTGGGTGAGGGTTGTGTCCCTGGTCTTTCTTGGTGGAGGGTCCTCAATGGCGAGTCAGAGGGTCGGCCTGCCTAGGACACATTTCTCACCTGAGAGAGGAGAGTCAGCATGTCCCATGCCAGGGAGCCTCAGGAACTCCCAAATCAAAGCAGGGACAGCCATTGAGTGGGGGGTGGTTGGGACTGAAATGTGCCCTCACATGTAGGGAGATTTGGGTACCCTCACATGTAGGAGGGAGGGCGGAGATGGAATGAGGGCAGAATGTTTGCTTGAGAATAGATTTCATTCTTTCCTTCTTTCTTTTCTTTCCTCACTTGATTCCCAGGCTGCTTTCAAACCACCAAACTCAGATCATCTTCTAGGTTTGGGTCTCAAAAACTACTGTGATCACAGGCTTTCCATTTTGCCGACATCCTGTTCTTCCTACCTGGTCTTGAACTCTGGGCCAATGGTGATCCCCACCAAGGTCTGTCCTCACCCAAGGTTTTCTGGATTTTGCTTCTGGTCAAGGTGGAGGCTCCCTATGGTGTCCAGCCTGGTCTCGAGCTCCTGGTCTTGGGCCATTTTACCATCTTAGCCTCCCTGAGTGCCAGGGGATAAGCATGAGTCCTCTGGCCTTCCCTGCCTCCCTGAATGTTTTAGAGTCCTGCCCTCCCTTTCCCTGAGGCATACCCTGGGAGGAGAGAGTGGGTCCATCCTGGTGAACAAGGCAGGCAGAGGCATGGGTGTGCTGGCAAAGACACACACCTACCCAGGGGCTCCCCGCAGGAAGGACTCGGCGGGTGACTCCAGCCATCCCCTCTGGGGTCCTGGGTGATCTAAAGGGACTGGGCCTCATGTGGGGTCCCAAAAGGGGTGTGGAGGCCAGGTGTGGGGGCTTATGCGCATCATTCTGGCACTCTGGGAGGCCGAGGGGAGAGGATGGTCTGAGACCCCGGGTTTGTGACCAGCCCGGGTACCATGGCGAGACCTCGTCTCCACAAAAAGCCAAAAAAAAGAAAATGAGCCAAACAAGGTGCCACACGCCTGTCATTCCTTCCAAACGGGAGGCAGCAGCTGGAGGATCACAAGATCCCAGCTGTTGGAGGCCTCGGTGGCCATGAGCAGTCCTGTGTGCTCCAACCTGGGCTACAGAATGTGACTCTGACTTAGAATAATAATGCCATCCACCACCATCATCACAGGGGTTCAGCCTGGCATCCTGGATTTTCGGAGGCCCAGGTGAGTAGACAGCTTGGACCTATGGGTTCCACACCAGCCAAGGACACGAGGCGAGACCTCGCCTCGGCCATGAAAAATAAATCAAAAGATTAGTCAGGTGTGGTGGCTCAGACCTGTGGTTCCAGTCACTCAGTGGGCCAAGGTGGGAGGATCACCTGAGCCAGGCAGATAGAGTCCACTGTGACCATGAGTGTGCCCGTGCACTGTGTCCTGGGTGACATAGCGGGATCCAACTCCAAATAATAATAATCAGCACCACCACCACCACCACCACCCCTGCCACCCAGCACAAGAATTCACCCTTAGGGATGGGAGAGGAAAAGGCACTTTCTGACCTGCCGTTCAGGGTAGGTTTCAATGGTGGCCACTGGGCAGGTCTGTCCCGTGCCTTCAGCCACATACACCAGAAGGTCTGCCTCCACCTTCCACACTCTTGCCCCACGGGAAAAATGCTTGTGAGCTCACGGAGCAGACAGCTCCGAGTTAGGGCGGTCATTGGGCACACAGTGAGCAAGTCAGTACTGCAAGGCTGTTGCCAGCCTAAGTTTTGGTCATCCAGTCTAGCACATCTGGGCGGGGGGAGGGCCCCTTCCTCTATGGATCACAAAATCGTCCAAGTTCATGCCGACCTTTCCCTGGGGAGCCATGGAAGCCCATCTTGACAAACGTGGGAGGCATCTTTTTTGTCACTGGAGTCTCCATTGGGTGGTCTGGGGTGCAGGGGCACAATCGTGGCTCCCAGGTCCTTGTCCTGTGGGACACAGGTGGTCCTCCCACCTTGGGCCCCAAGTAGCCAGGACTCTGGGGGCCACCACACCTAACTCGATTTTGGAGACCTCTCACTGAGACGTCATCTGGCCACATCGCCCATGCTGGTCTGCGACCCATCGGCTCAGGCAGCCTCCCACCTTTGTCTCCCAGGGCATGGGGCTTATGGCCATGAGCCACGGTGGATGGCCTGGACTTCCAAGTTCTGTCAGCAGGGACAATGCAAAGGAATGCCCTGGGACAGAGGTTACTACTTCCCATGTAGCCGGGGCTGCAGGCATCACCACACATGACTTCAGTGTTTGCATTCTGGGGAACAATAAAGTCTCATTACATGACCCAGGCTGGTCTCAAACTCCTGGTCTCCAGCACTCCCCCACCTCAGTCTCCCAAAGCCAGAGCATAATTGTCTGCCTATCCAAGGTCTTTTGGTAACTCTAGGCCCAAGGCGGGGGCCTTTTTTCCAAATGATGTATGTCTGTTCATGATGATTCCAACTCTGTACACAAATGGATGCTCTTCTATTTTTCCTTTTTTTTCTATGAGTCAAAGTCTCACTACGTCACCCAGGCTTTAGGGCGGTGGCTCACTAGAGGTCACCACTCTCTCAGCACGCCGGGCTCCCCAACCTTCTGAGAAGCTGGAATGACAGGCATGTGCCAACATGCCAGGCCCATTGGGGATGAAGGGTAGAGACAAGGTCTCGCTGCTCAGGCCATTTACTGGTCTCGGCCTCCCAAAGCTCTGAAATGACAGGGTGAGCCCTTGAGCCTGGCCTCGATCCTTCATCAAAAACAAACCAGAAGGCCTGGCACGGCGGCCCATGTCTGGAATTCCAGCACTCTGGGAAGCCAAGGTAGGAGGATGGCTGGAGCCCAGGAGCCCAAGGCCAACCCAGGTCACACAGGGAGACCCCGTGTCTGCACCCATCCAATTTATGGGTTTGGGGTCGAGATGCCCATCATCCTGGCCACTCCAGTGACTGAGGCAGGTGGATCGCCTGATCTCCTGATTTCGAAGTTGGCTGAGAATGACGGTCTTGTCGCCAGACCTGTCTCCAAAAACATCAGAATCATACATTGCATGATGATTCTCAACTGCGCATGATGTGTACACAAGGCAACTGGCTTTAAATCCAGGAAAAATGGGATTGGGGGAAGAAATGTCCCAGGGTGAGGGACATGTTCCTGTCCTTTTTGGAAGGTCCTCATTGCCAAGTCAAATATTCCGCCTGCCTGGGGCACATTTCTCACCTCAGAGAGGAGAGCCAGCAGGACCAAGGCCAGGGAGCTTAGGGAACTCCTACACCAAAGCTGGGGCAGTCATTGGCAGGGGTAGGGGATGGAAGGTGCTGAGCTTGGGAACCCTCACTTGTGGGGGGGCGGGGGAAGGACTGAGGGCAGAAGGTTTTTAGGAGAAAGGATTTCATTCTTTCGTTCTTTCCTTCTTTCTTTCCTCACTAAGTTGCTCAGGCTGCTTTCAAAGCGCCCAACTCAGGCGATCCGATTGACCTGGGCCTCGCAAACTTCTGCAATCACAGGCTTTCCATTTGTTTGATATCCTGGCCTTCCTGCCTGGTCTTGAAATCTGGACCAGAGGTAGTCCTCCCACCGAGGCCTGCCCTCACCCAAAGTTCTCTGGGTTTTGCTTGGGCTCAAGGTGTGGGCTCGCTATGTGTATAACCTAGTCTTGAGCTCCTGGGCTCCAGTCATCTTCCCATCTCAGCCTCTTCGAGTGCTGAGGAGACAGGCGTCAGTCAACAAGCCATCCCTACCCTCCTCAAAATTTTGAAAGTTACGTGCTTTCTTTCCCCAAGGCAGCTCCTGGGAGAAGCAAGTGGGTACACCCTGGGGAATGAGGCAGATGGAGGGGTGGGAGCCGTGGTGGAGACACACCCCTGTGCCATGCACTCCTCCCAGGGTCAACTAGGCAGGTGACTCTGGTCACCCTTTCCGGGGTCCCGGGTCACTGTATGGAGCTGGCCTTGCGGTGAGAATCCGAAGGTGTGTGGAGGCTGTTTGCAGGGGCTCACGCCTGTCATCCCAGCACTCTGGGAGGCTGAGGCAAAAGGATGGCATGGGCCCTCGGGTTTGAAACCATCCTGGACCCCTTGGCGAGACCTCGTCTCTAGAAGCCAAAAAGATGAGCTGAGCATGGTGACCCATGCTTGTCATTCCAGTCATTCAGGAGGCTGTGGTGGGAGGATTTCTGGAGCCCAGCCAGTGGAGGCCATAGTGGCCAAGAGTTGGCCCCTGAGCTCCGGCCTGTGTGGCATAGTGGGACTCCAACTCAGAATAATAATACCAACCACCACCACCATCACAACCACAGGCTGGGCTCAGGGGCTCAGATCTGCATCCCAGCCCTTCTGAGACCCAGGCAAGTGGACGGCCTGAGCCTGTGGGTTCAAAATCAGCATTTGAAATGGGGCGAGACCTCGTCTCGGCCATCAAAAATAAATACCAAGATTAGCTAGGTGTGGTGTTGCAGGCCTGTGAATACAACCACTCATGGGGTCAAGGCAGGAGGAACCCCTGAGCCCGGCAGGTGAAGTCTGTGGTGGCCATACCTTTGTGGCCATGAGCATACCCTTGTGCTCCAGCCTGGGCGACAGAGCGGGATTCCGACTCCAAATAATATCACCACCACCACCACCACCCTGCCACCACACACGAGGAGTCATCCTCAGTGATGGTAGAGGAAAAGATCCTATCTGGCCTGTCATTTGCAGGAGGTTTCAAAGGTAGCCACGGGTCATGTCCATCCCATGCCTTCGGCAACACGCCCCAGAACGCCTGCCTCCACCCTCCACACTCCTGCCCCAAAGAAAAGATGCGGGTGAGCTCACGGAACTGACTACCCCGAGCAAGGGTGGCCATTGGACACAGTGCAATCAAGGCAGTACGGTAATGCCGTGACAAGCCCAGGTTCCGGTTACCTGGTCAGACACTTTTGGGCAGAAGGAGAGACCCTTCCTCTCCCAATCACTGAATGGTCCCCTGCCCACGTGGATCTTTTCCTGAGGATCCGTAATGGCCCAATATGATGCAAGTGGTAGGTGTCTTTTTTGTCGCTGGAGTCTCCCTTGGCTAGTCAGGGAACTGCAGCGCGATCATGGTTCTTGGGGCCTTGACCTGTGTGGCTCAGGTGGTCATCCCGCCTCGGCCGTCAAGCAGACAGAACTCTGGGGAATACCACACCTGACTCGATTTTAGGTACCTATCACCGAGACGAGGTACTCGGCCGGGGCTGGTCTCTGGCCCCTGGGTTCAGGCAGCCTCCAGCCTCGGACTTCCAGGACGTGGGGCTGACAGCTGTGAACCATGGTGCCAGGCCTGCACTCGAAGGTGGCATCCGGGCACGTCAGTCCCACACTTTTGGCCACACCTCCCTCAAAGCTTGTCTCCACCCTCCACACTCTTGCCCCATGGCAAAGACACGTGTGAGCTCATAGAACAGAAGGCCCCAAGTTAGGCACTATCGGACATAGAGTGATCAAAGTGGTCTGGCAATGCCATGGTCAGCCCAGTTTCCCGGTTTGCCACCTTCAGGCGGGGGTGGAACCCTTCCTCTCTTGATCACTCCATCATCCACTAACCACACAGACCTTTCCAAGGGGAGCCATGGACGCCAATCTTGATAAATGTGGGAGGTGTCTTTTTTTTGGCTGGAGTCTCCCTTGGCCTCGCTGGGGCATGGTGGCACAAACATGCCTCCCGGGTCCTCAACATACAGGGCACAAGTGCTACTTCTTCCTCAGCCCCCAAGCAGCCGAGAATCTGGAGGCTGACGGCCATTAGCCAAGGTGCAGGGCCTGGACTCACACATTGTGTCAGGGGGGCTGATGTGAAGGAACACCCTGGGATGAAGGTCACTGTGTCCTGTGTAGACGGGAACGTGGGTGCTACCATGTGCGACTCCTGTGTTTGCTTTCCAAGAGTGATGAGGTCTCACTCATGGCCCAGGCTGGTCTCAAACTCCTGGGCTCCAGCAGTTCACCACTTTGACCTCCCAAAGCCACAGCCCAATGGTCTGGTGATCGATCATATTTCTGGAACTCTAGGTCCAAGTCTGGGGCCTCCTTCCCAAATGATCTCTGTCTGTTCACGATAATGCCAACTCCATACATAAATGAATGCTCTTCTTTTTTTCTTTTTTCCTTTTTTTCTTTGAGTCAGAGTCTCACTCCGTCACCCAGGCTGGAGGACAGTGACTCGCTCCTGACCACCGCAGCTTTGGCCCACTGGGCTCTGGCAAGCCTTTCTCCAACCTTCTGAGGTGCCAGAATGACAGACACGTGCCACCACACCTGGCTCATTTGGAACGGAGGGTAGAGATGATGTCTCACCGAGTTGCGCAGGCACGTCTCAGCCCGTGGACTGGGGCTGTCCAATCGCCTCGGCTTCCCAAAGTGCTGGGATGATGTGGCTGAGCCCCTGAACTCAGCCTCGATCCTTTGTCAAAAACGAACCAGAAGGCTTGGCACTGCAGCCCATGCCTGGAATCCCAGAACCCTTGGAGGCTGAGGTGGGAGGATGGCTGTAGGCCAGGAGCCCAAGGCCAGCACGGGTAACACAGGGAGATTCCATCTCTGCACCCATCCGAAGAGGGGATCTGGAGTGGAGGTGCCCATGGTCCTGGAAACTCCAGAGCATGAGACAGAAGGATTACCAGAGCACTCTATTTTGAGACAGGCATTGAACGATGGTCATGACCCTGGCCCCAACCTGGGCCACATAGCCAGATCCTGTCTCCAAAAACATCAGATTCATACACAGAATCTCAACTGCGTGTGCTATCTTCACAGGGCGATTGGTTTTAGAGCCAGGAAAAATGGGATCGGGGTAAGAAAGTTTTCCAGATGAGGGATGTGTCCCTGGTCTTTCTTAGCAGAAGGTCCTCGTTGCCGAGTTGAAGGTTCAGGCTGCCTGCGCTATATTTCTAAGATCAGAGAGGAGAGCCAGCAGGAATCTGGTGAGGGAGACTTGGGAACTCTCGCACCAAAGCGGGGGCAGCCATTGAACCCTCACATGTGGGGGATCGAGGGAAGGACTGAGGGCAGAAGTTTTGCAGGAGAATGGATTTCTTTCCTTTCTTTCTTTTTCTTTCTTTCTTTCTTTCTTTCTTTCTTTCTTTCTTTCTTTCTTTCTTTCTTTCTTTCTTTCTTTCTTTCTTTCTTTCTTTTCCTCTCTCTCTCTCTTTTTTCCTTCACTAGGTAGTCCTGATTGCTCTCAAACCGCCCAACTCAGGCCTTCCTCTTGGCCTCTGCCCCTCAAACTGCTGCAATCACAGGCTTTCCATTAGGTCGACACCCTGGTCTTCCTTCCTGGTCTTCAAACTGGGTCTGAGGCGATCCTCCCACTGAGGCCTCCCCTCACCCTAGGTTTTCTAGGTTTTGCTTGGGTTCGAGGTGGGGGTTTGCTATGGTGTCCAGCCTGGTCTCAGCTCTCGGGATCCAGCCATCTTTCCATCTCAGCCTCACCAAATGCCAAGGAGACAGATGTGAGTAGTCCCACCTCCCAACTGTTTGAGAGTCATGCAGTCCCTTTCCCCGAGGCAGACCCTGGGAGGAGAGAGTGGGTCCACCCTGTTTAATGATTGTGGCAGAGGGGTGGGACCCCTGGAAAATAAACACCCCTGGACCAGGCAATCTATCTGAGCAGGCTCGGTGGGTGAGTCTGACTGTCCACTCCAGAGACTCAGGTCTTCTGAAGGGAGTGGGCCTCAGAGTGGGGCTCTGAGAGGGGTGTGAAGGCCAGGCATGGGAGTTCACACCTGTCACCCTGGCACTTTCAGAGGCCGAGGCAGGAAGATTGCCTGAGCCCCCATGTTCGAGACCAGACTGGGCACCTTGGTGAGACCTCGTCTCTACAGGAAACCAACAAAATGAACTGAGCATGGTGGTGCACGCCTGTCATTCCAGCCACTTGGGTGGCCACAACAGGAGGATCGCTGGAGCCCAGGCAGTGGAGGCCGTGGTGGCCGAGAATGGGCCCCTGAACTCTGGCCTGGGTGACACAGCATGTCTCCGACCACAACCAACACCACCACAACCACAGCCCGTGCTCAGAGGCTCATCCTGACAGCCCAGCCCTTTGGAGGCAGAGGCAAGTGGATGCCATGAGCCTACGAGTTTGAGACCAGCCTGGGACATTGGACAAAACCTCATGTCAGCTATCAAAAGTAAATCCAAAGATTAGCCAGGTGTGGTGATGCAGGCCTGTGGTTCCAGCCACTCAGGGGTCCCAGGCAGAAGGATTGCCTGAGCCAGGGAGGTGGAGTCCATGGTGTCTGTGAGCATGCCCCTGTACTCTAGCCTGGGCGATAGAGAGGGATTCCATCTCCAAATAATCATAAACACCACCAACACCAGCAACCCTGCCATCCAGCCCGAGGAATCACCCTCAGGAATGTGAGAGGAAAAGCCACTTTCCAGCCAGTCAGTCGTGGGAGTTTTCAAAGGTGGGCGCCGGGAACATTGATCTTGAGCCATAAGCCACGTGCCCCCACAGGTCTGCCTCCACCCTCCACACCCTTGCCTCACAGTAGAGACTCCTGCGAGCTCACGGAACAGACGGCCCTGATTTAGGGTGGCCATGGGTCACAGAGTAATCAAAGTGGTGTGGCAACACCATGGCCAGCTTAGGTTCAGGTATCCCATTCTGCCACCTTCAGGTGAAGAGAGGTAACCTTCCTCTCCCTATCACTCCATTATCCACCGCGCAAGCCGAACTATCCCTGGGGAGCTGTGGACACCCGTCATGTCACAGGTGGGAGGCATATTTCTGGCACCAGAGTCTCCATCAGACAAGCTGGGGTGTGATGGCATGATTGTGGCTCCCAGGGCCTGGACATGTGGGGCTCAGGTGGACCTCCCGTCTCGGCCCCCGAGCAGCCATAACTCTGGGATCACCATGTCTGACTTGATTTAGGGTACCTCTCACTGAGATGAGATCTGGTCACTTTGCCAGGGCTGGTCTCTGAACACTGGGCTCAGGCAGCCTCCCACCTCGGCCTCCCAGGGCACGGGACTGATGACTGTGGGCCACAATGTCTGGCATGGTCTCTCACATTCTGTCCACGGGTGAAATGCAATGGAACACTTGGGACAGAGACCACCACATCCCGTGTAGTTGGGGCTGCAGGCGCCACCATGCATGACTCCAGTTTTTGTGTTCTGGGGAGTGAAGAGGTCTCGCTACGTGGCCCAGGCTGGTCTCAAACTCCTGGACTGCAGTGTTCCCCTGCCTCGGCCTTCCAAAGCCACAGCCTGATTGTCTGCCAATCCACCATCTTTCAGGAACTCTAGGCCCAAGGCTGTGGCCTCCTTCCCAATTGATCTCTGTCTGTTCACAATGATCCCAACTCCATACACAAATAGATGTTCTTCTTTTTTTTCCTTTCTTTTCATTGAGTCAAGGTCTCAACTGTGGCCCAGGCTGGAGGGAGGTGACTTGCTCCCGGCCTACGCTGCCTCAGACTTCCAGACTCCAGTGAGCTTTCCCTGGCCTTCCAAGTAGCTGGAATGAGAGGCATGTGCCACCACAGCTGGCTCATTTTGATGGAGTGTAGAGATG
>NW_007249159.1:0-15171 GCF_000164805.1 Carlito syrichta
TCCCTAGCCTCCTTACAACGCCAAATCACCTCGCTAGTCCAGGTCACCTTACAAAATAGGCGAGCCTTAGATCTTCTAACAGCCGACAAGGGAGGCACTTGCCTCTTTCTCCGAGAGCAATGCTGTTATTACATTAACGAGACTGGCCTAGTAGAAGAAAATCTAAACGTCCTCAACCATCTAAGTGATGAATTGAAACAGTGCCGCCAACAGCTAGGCTCTTCTCCTTTCATCTGGTTGCAACACACTTTTGTCACCTGGCTGGCCCCACTCCTAGGCCCTGTCATTTTAATTTGCGTTTTTTGTTTAATAGCCTCATGTATCTTTAAATTTCTCCAACAATGCTTAATTGAACTCTCAAATTTAAACCTTAACCTCCTATTACTCAATAGTTATCAACCTGTCCTAGTAGAGGAGTCAACACCTCGTCCCTAAACATCACTTAACTTTTCTTATAGATATGTTCTCTTCCAGGTTCTCTATCTACCCCCACAGTCTACTCCAACACAGCTGGTTACTACTGCCCTTGTGCCCGCTGGAGGAGTGGCCGGAACAAGTCGCCATTCTACATCTACAAGGGACTTTTATAGAACTTTCACCTGCAGAAATCTTCACCTTCAGCGCCTATCTCTGGGCCCTGTTCTGGCTGGTTCTGTGCCCTTCCCCCACCTCACCCCACAATGCCCACATCCAGCAGGAAGCAGCCAGAAAGAATAATGACGCCCCTCTCCCAAATAAACAGAAAAGATGGGAATGAAAGGTACAGGGAACAACCAGAAGGGAGTCTCCCGAGATGGCACTAAAACACTCTATGGAACCAAACAAAGACAACAAGGGCCCTAAGCTCCTGCTCTCCCTGTGCGCGCGAAACTTAAACTTGTACACAAGTATTATCTCCCTATAGGAATACTACCTCATAGCTCCCTCCAATAAAGACCCTAAGATGGCACTGGCCGGCACCGCCAGGCTCCCATAGAGCATGGGCCGCCCCCTCCCAAACCGATAAATACAGACCTCTCTCGCCCTCGCTCTCTCACTCCCCCTTCCCTACCAGGCGGTTACAGACCTTCTTCCCTTTCTCTGTAGCCGCTGTTCTAATAAATCTCTTGGCCTCAAAGGGTGTTGAGTCTCACTGGCACCAACGTCCTTCAACTGCACTCCTGTCTGAGTGACAGAGTGAGACTCCAAACTCAAAAAAAAAGTAACCATATAAACTTAATACAGAATACCTAGAAAAATATAAGACCAGAAAGAAGCAAAAGCTAACGTTAACCAATCCAGATATTGGTTCATTCCTTTCCATTTTCCATTAATCCAGTTATTTAAATTATTCATATTAATAACTCAATAGTAGGTAGTATGCAGAAGAGAGCAGGATTCAGATTCTCTCAGCCTAGTTTCCATCCCAGCCCCTAGTCCTGGGATCTTGGATTTGCCATCCGACTACTCTCAGTCCTAAAGATCTTATCTGTCGGAAGGTAGTGATTATCATGTTTCCCATCTCATCGAGTTGCTGTGTTGATGAAATGAGAAAAGGTAGTGAAGCACTGAACTCCATTTTTGGTGCTTAGAAAGTGTTCAGCTAATGTTCATTATCACTGATATAATTATTACTTAAGCATAGATACTGGGGATACTGCCTAGTAGTTCAAATTTCTCGTGAATCTCTTCGCTAAACCTTAATCAGCAACTATGGCCAAGCTTATATGCAAAGACATTAAAAGTATTATGTTTCTGTTTTCTGTTCCAAAGTAGAAATTCCTGTATATGAACTCTGAAGATTACCAGAGAAGTAGAGTTACCTGAAATGACATTGTAAGTCACTTAAATTTAATATTCTTAAAAAAAAATTGAGCCATAATTAACACACAATGAAAAGCACAGGTTTTGGGTGTTCAGCTCAGAGTTTTGGCAATTTTGTGCATCCTTGTAACAAGGCATAGGACTCTTCCATCTCCCATGAAAAATTCCCCCATGTTTCTTTCAGTCTACCTATACTGTGGGGCATCCCTCCCACAACCGTCAGCCACTGCCTTTCTACTTTTCTTTTCTTTTTTTTTTTTTCACGTGTCTGTGGTTCCAGCTACTTGGAAGGCTGAGGAGCTTGCTTTTCATCTATGTGGATTTGTTTTGCCTACATTTGGATTTCATATACATGAATTCAGACAGTATGTACTCTTTAGTATCTGGCTTTTATCATTATTATTTTTTGTCTTAGAATAATGTCTTTGAGATTCATCCCCATTGTTATACATATCATCGGTGATACTTTCAGTTATTCAAATTTTACAAGCAGAAGGAAGAGAAGAGAGTCAAAAAGAGGAGCAAAAAATAGAACTGAAAGACCTGAGTTGAAATTCTGACTCTTTTAGTTGTGTGGCATTGAACAAGTGATATAATCTCAGTACTGGCTCTTGGAACAAATCTCTTTAAACTTCAAGTTTCTCAACTTACAATGACTATAAAAACTCATTTCATTAAGTTATTGTCAAGATTAATATAAAATAAGTGAGAACATGGTGCTAGACACGTAACAGCTGTTCAAAAAAGTTTGCATAGAGTGGGCCAGTCACAAGTATTGAATAGTTACATCTCCTTAATCATGAACTACATGAACTACAGATAAGAAAGAGTAGAAACTGATTTTCTCCATCAGACATAATGATATAAACCTTACTTTCACCCCGGAATATGAGTTCAAGGTTTAAAGAAGAATATATATACATATATATAATATGAATATATATATATGCATATATATAATTTGAATACATATACATATATATAATATATATATATATAAAATCAAAATTAAAACAAGCAATCAAACACACAAAGTCAGCACAAGACTCCAGATGGGAATTCTTTTGTAAGTTCGTGTACTTAATAGTGTGAATTCTGACCATTTCTATTTGTCTTTCTTCAGGGCGGATGGATTTAATTTTAGAGGTTTAAAGACAGTTCTTCAGTAAGATGTTAATACTCAAGCAAAAATCTTTTTTGAGAGAATGAAGTAGAATCGATATATCTAGTGGCATTAAAATGAAGCCACATGCAAAGAAACATTAATTTTCTGCCTGTTTCAATCAACTCAGAGAAATTCTTCCCATACACATTAATTATTCTGAAGTGGGAAATTAAACAACTTAACAATCACTTCCTATTATTTGTGCTTTTCTTTAAGAACTGTGGGGTCTGAGACCACTATGAAGAACTATTTTGGAAATGAAAGCAGACTTTGAATACATTGAACATTTAGATACCTTGGCGCACACAGACACTTTGTTATCATCTGGTTTGACGTGACAGCTGCAATTACCATTTATCTGAGACATTTCTATGTTGATAATGCTTGGACTGGGCTGTTTTTAGTGGAAAAAAAAAGCAAAGCAATCATCTTTCTTCTTGTGAAGAGTTTGACACGAGTAGAAAGAGATAATTCAAGTCAGGTGCTTTCCTAATACTTCCGATTAGAGTTGATCTTATAAAATCTAATTATGATTTTTTTTTTTTACATTTTAACGTAGTCTAATTTTTTTAAACTTAATGAGATGACTGCAGAAGTGTAAACATTACATCTTAATACACAATGATACCAAAAGAGTAGATTCTAATTTTGCAGCATGCTAGGTTAGGTCTTTGTCTGAACTTCAAGCAAGCTGAAAATGTGTAATTCTGATTCTGTCCCGATCTAGCTTTGTGACTCTGGAAAGCCACTTAATCTTTCTGGCCCATATTTACTTAAAATAAGATAAAAGGTTTAGTCCGTTGTTTTAAACATTAAATTTCCATTTAGTAGTAAGAAATAATACAGAGAGATTCTGTGCACCTTTTATCCAGGTTTATGTGTTGGTAACATGTTGCAAAACAATAGTGTCAATCACAACCAGGATATTGGTGATAATATAGTCAAGATACAAAAGAATTCCTTACCATAAGAACCCTTCATATTTCTGTTTTATAAGCTCGCCCTTTCCTAGTCCACCCTCACTCTTTTTGAATCCCAGCCAGGCACTAATCTGTTCTCCATTTCTATAATTTTGTCACTTTAAGGAAGTTATAGAATTGGAATCAGAGTTTGTAAGCTCTTTAGATTGATTTTTTTTTCACTCCTTAATCACTGGAGAATCATCCAGACTGGTGCATGTATTAATAGCTCATTCCTTTTTATTGTTAAGTAGTTATAACATACATTTCTAAAGCATAATGACCTATCAGGAGGCTGTGGCATAAGTAAAAATCTAAAAGTCGTTTCTCTCAAATAAGATGCACAAAGTTAAGGATTGGAACAGTACTTTACATCTTTGTGGTGTTATAGATAATTTTTCATTTACCTATAAAATAGGTAGAGTTGAAATCATAATCTGCACCATATAGAGAAATTAAGAGCTTTAGCAATAACTAATATTAGAAGAAATGAATCTTCTTCCCAGATGCTATTGCTGCCTTAAATTTTTATGGCCCCTTATGGTGTTTTTGAAACAATTGGACATCCTGATCCTTGTTTGCTGTTTGTTCCAAAGAAGACATAAAGAGCATTGTTGCATTGTCCTGAAGTGTCAATTTTGGGAACATAATCACCGATATTGAAGACCACTGTGTACAGTTATAAACTTTTTAAAAAATCTTACCTATCCATCCCATGGAGTTCTAGAATCTATCTCATGGGGACCAGATTCCATCTTTGACCTCTGAACATCAGATATGAAATACACTTTGCACAGAAGTAGGCACCTGCCTACCTGTGAGTCTAATTACAGCAAGTCAAAGTCTTGCTTGTTACTATTAACTTCTTTGCCAAATTGTAATGGGTGAGGTGTTTTTCCCTAATATAGCCTGCACTGAGATGTAGGAGGGAGGAAAAGAGGCTACAAGAAAATACAAGTAGAATGTGTTTCATTCTATACTGAACCCATCTGAAAGTGTTAGGTTTTCTGACCTGGAGTCAGAAGTTGCTTAGCTAACTATGACTGTCACCTCCTGCAGTTGAAGGTGACAGGCCGCAGACTAGGGCCTTGGTGACTTTGGTCAGCTGAGTTTCAGTGTTGTCAGATTGAGACAAATGGAGATAGATTGTGCCTGGTTTGCTAATTCTCTGATTTGTGTCACCGTGTGCTGCTTCTGATACCACGTGAGCAGACATCCTTGTCAGGGAAACCTTAAAACTGGAGCTGTGATGTACCTCATTGAAAAAATGGGAAGAAAGCAAGATGGTGATGGAACCAGTGGGAACATGGGAGTCACTGCAAGAGTGAGTGTCCATAAAGACCATCTGCATTAGTGGTTGAATGCAGCTGGGTGAGGGAAAGTCTATCTACCGGAGACTTAGGATCAAGGACCTGGGGGTCTCCTTCGGAGGTGACTGCAACCCACCACTGCCCTGAGATTGCTCTGTGTGCAAGAACATCAACCACTCTTGGGGGTATCTCAGGAGGAGGCAGCTGTCAGCTGCTCCTCAGCACCTGGAACCCGGCCCATTCCACCACCCCTAGCAGCGGCCGGGCCGCTGGCAGAGGGAACTGTGGAGAAAGCCAGCAAGGAAATCTGCAGCTGAGCCCTGCTGTTGACAAGAAGACACTGACTGCTGTCATTTTCTCTGTCCGGGGATAGGACAGAGACCTGCATTGGTCCATCCAGCTCTGCTCAGCCTCCAACCTGGGATCCAGAGGCGATCTCAGTACCACTTTGTGATCAACCATTGCTGACCCAGAGAGGAAATTTCAGGAGTGGATACAGAGAGATGGATATCCCACCGCCACGCTGGACCAGGCACAGCAGACACATGTGATCTGAATGGGGGACTTGGAGGCAGCAGTGAACAAGTTAGGTGAGTCTGGATCGGATCTACCCTCCTCCCACAGCAGTCTGTGGGGCATCTGACCCATGCTGAGAGCAACCCGTCTGGCCTGCACCAAGAGCAGAGGGGAGGCGCTGGAGACCAGAGCCTGCTTCCTACCGCAGCAGTGATCAGGAGTGGCAGTGGTGCTTGGGAAAGGAACCTAAAGTTCCAGAAATGACCACAGAGGGAGCTCTTTATTTTTCCTCTGTTTTTGCTTATGTTTTAGTACTTGTTTTGTTTTTGGTTTTTGGAATGTTTCTGTGTGTGTGTGTGTGTGTGTGTATCTTTTAGTTTTTCTGTTTGCATATGGGTATTTTGGGGGGTGAGTGCATCACTGGATTTTTTTGTTTGTATTTTTTTGTTTTTCTTTGTTTATTCGTTAGTTGATGTGCCTATTTTCCTCATCTTTCTGCTCTCTCTTCATCTTCTTTTTGTCTCCCTTCTTCCTTTTTCTCATCTCATTTTGCTTTCAGATGGCATACATATGCCCCCACCACATGGACAGTTTGTAAGGCAGAGGGAAGTAGGTTTCAGGGAGCCCACAAGCCAGTCAGTGGATACTGTGATCTGCAGATGACTTCAGGACCACAGCTCACTCCATTACACTTTAGTCAAATCTCTTTACACTTTAGTCAAACTGCAAGAATCACACTGCCCCATCCCCTGGCTTCAAAATTGAATACATCCAGAGAATCTACCTAAGGTATAGGGGATTGAACAAACCAAAGTGAAAGCTATCTCTCATAATACTGAGCAATAGAATAAAAGGAGGAGAGAACGGGGAGAGGAAATCCATCCCACATGAAGAAGAATCAAAGGAGGACCACTGGTTCCATATAGATTCCTGGGAAGACAGCACATGAGAATATAGACTTCAGGACAGTGAAGTGTCTCCAGAATGACTGGTCTCAAACAAGAGACCCAAATATCAAGATATTAATAGAGAGAATGAATAGAAAAGGGGAGAGACAAGAGGAAAGAATGAAGGTGTTGATAATTGAGATGGCAGCAATAAGGAATACAGTAAATGAAATAGATAACAAACTGACAAGCATGGAAAGTAGAATTAACCAAGCAGAAGAAGGAGTCTCAGAGCTTGAGGACCAAAATATGGAACTAACCCAAACTGTTAAAAACTTAGAAAAGAAGTTTTAAAAAATGGGACAAAGCCTCCAAGAGCTATGTGATAATATTAAAAGACCCAAACTATGATTACTTGGCATGTCTGAGGCAGATAGAGAAATAGAGACCATCGTGGAACAGACATTCCATGAAATTGTCCAAGAAAACTTCCCTCATCTCATCAGAGACATGATCACTCAAACACAAGAGATTCGGAGAACCCATGCAAGACATCAAATGAGAAGACCAATTCTTGGACACATAGTAATTGGCTTACACAAAGTAGATATAAAAGGAAAAATCTTGAGGGCAGCAAGAGAGAAAGGTCAGACTACCTACCAAGGAAGACCAATTAGAAGAGCAGCAGATGTAGCTACAGAAACGCTACAGGCTAGAAGAGACTGTAGTCCAACCATCAAATTTCTCAAAGATACACAATTCCAATCAGGAATTTCCTACCCAGCTAAGCTAGGCTTCATTAGTGATGGAGAATTAAACTCCTTCCCAGACATTCAATCCCTAAGAGTTTATTCCTCCTCCAGACCAGCTCTACAAGAAATGCTTAAGAAAGTACTAAACACAGAAGAAAGAAAAAAAATAATAACCATGATCTTCCCAAGAATACAGAAAAAAGATTAAAAACACACACAAATAGCCCCCAAATCAAAAGAAAACCAACAAACAAATAAACAACAAGCTGGGCTCGGTGGCTCAGCCTGTAATCCCGCGCCTTTGGGAGGCTGAGGTGAGTGGATTACCTGAGCCCGCAGGTTCGAGACCCACCTGGGCAGCGAGAACTCATCTCTACAATAAATCAAAAAATCAGCTGGGCGTGGTAGTGCATGCCTGTAATTCCAGCTACTCGGAAGGCTGAGGTGGAAGGATCGCCGGAGCCCAGCAGGTCGAGGCTGCGGGGGCTGGGAGCAGCCACTGCACTCCAGACTGGGCAACCGAGTGAGACTCCAACTCAAAAAAAATAAAAAAATAAAAAATAAACAGCAGACTCTCTAAGATCTTCATGACAGGAATAAACTCTCATTTCAATAATTAGCCTGAATGTGAATGGACTAAATGCACCACTGGAAACGTAGAGTGACAAACTGGATAAAAAACATGATGCAGCAATTTGCTGTCTTCAGGAGACTCATCTCACCAGAATGGACACTCACAGACTCAAAGAAAGAGGATGGAAAACAAATCTTCAGGTGAATGGAACACAAACAAAATCAGGGGTTGTGATCTTAATATCAGACAAAATATCCTTTAAGTTATTAAAAGTTATGAAAAGTCACTATATAATGATAAAAGTTCCAATCCATCAATAAGAAATATCCATTCTAACATATATGTACCCAACATAGGAGCACCAACCTTTATAAAGCAGTTTCTCGGTAAACTAAAAAAATATATTGACACTATCATAGCTGGGGACTTAAATACCCCAATAACAACCCTGGATAGATCATCAAAGCAAAAAATCAACAAGGAGATCCAGAACCTCAACTTGACACTTGACCAAATTAACTTAATAGAGACCTACAAAACACTCCACCCAACAGTAACAGATATACATTCTACTCATCACCATATGGAATGTACTCCAAGATTGACCACATCCTTGGCCATACATCTAGCATAAACAAATTTCATAAGATCAAAATACTGCCATGCACTTTCTCAAACTACAGTGGAATAAATATAAATATCCACACCAACAAAGTTCCCTCAAAATCCACAAAGACATGGACACTAAATAGCATGATGATTAACAACTCCTGGGTCAACACAAAAATCAAAGCAGAAATTAAAAGATTTCTGGAAACAAATGAAAATAAAGACACATCTTACCAAAGCTTCTGGGATGCCATGAAAGCAGTACCAAGAGGGGAATTCGTTTCTTTACAAACACACATCAAGAAAATGGAAAGATCACAAGTTAAAGAGCCTAACAAATCGTCTAAGGGAGCTGGAAAGGTAATACCACCAAAACCCTAACTTCAGAAGAAGAATCCAGATCACCAAAGTAAAAGTCCAAATACAGGACACAAAAGACAAAAATATCATAGAAAAACAACAACAACAACAACAACAAAAAGCTTCTTTGAAAGGATAAACAAGATTGACGGACCCCTAGCCAGATTGAAAAAGAAAAAGAGAAAAACCCAAATAAACACAATCGGAAATGCAATAGATCAAATTACAATGGACCTGAAGAAATTAAGAAACTATCAGAGGTTACTATCCACAACTATATGGAAACAAACTCAAAAACCTAAATGAAACGGGGGACTTTCTGGCATCACGCCTCCTCCCAAGGGTGAAACAAGAAGAAATCGAGAGATTAAATAGATCAATAACAAGCCAGGAAATCGACTTGGTCATAAGAAAACTACCCACAAAAAAGTCCTGGACCAGATGGCTTTCATGCAGAGTTCTGCAAAACAAAAAAGCAGGAGCTGATGCCAACCCAATTGAAAGTATCCCAAGCAATCGAGAAAGACAGAACTCTCTCCAAATCATTTTAAGAAGCTAACATCACAATGATACCCAAATCGGGTAAAGATCCAACAAAGAAAGAAAGAAAGAAAGCTACAGGTCAATATTCCTGATGAACATAGATGCAAAAATATTTTTGCATAATTTTTGCAAAAATATTTTTGCAATAGTTGTGGATAGTAACCTCTGATAGTTTCTTAATTTCTTCAGGTCCATTGTAATTTGATTTATTGCATTTCTAATTGTGTTTATTTGGGTTTTTCTCTTTTTCTTTTTCAATCAAGATTCTAGCAAATTGGATCCAACAATACATCTCACAATACATCCACCAAGACCAAGTAGTCTTCATTCCCAGGATGCAAGACTGGTTCAACATCAGCAAGACCATACATGTAATTCAATACCTTAACAGATGTAAAAATAGGAATTGCAAGATTATATCATTAGATGCAAAAAATGCTTTAGATAAAAATCCAGCATCCCTTCTTGATAAAAACCCTTGAACACCTAGGCATTGAAGGAACATACCTCAAAATAGTAAGAACCATCTATGATAAATTCACAGCCAACATATTGCTAACTGGACAAAAATTGGAAGCATTTTCTCTGCAAACTGGAACAAGACAAGGCTGTCCACTTTCACCCCTCCTGTTTAACACAGTGCTGGAAGTCCTAGCTAGAGTAATCAGACAAGAGTAGGAAACCAGGTATATACAGATAGGAAAAGAGGAAGTCAAGTTATTCCTCTTTGCTGACGATGTGATTCTATACCTGGAAAATCCGAGAGAATCTGTTAAAAATCTTCTTGCACTGATAAAGGACTTTGGTAAAGTCTCAGAATACAAAATCAATGTGCAAAAGACAGTCGCATTCTTATACACCAGCAACAAAAATGTAGAGAATCAAATAAAAAGTACAATCCCTTCACAATAGCAAAAAAAGAAAGAAATAAATAACTCGGCATCTTCCTAACAAGAGAAGTCTTCCACTTCCTTTACAATGAAAACTACAAAACACTGCTCAAAGAAATCAAAGATTACACAAGCAAAAAAAATTCCATGCCCATGGATTGGAAGAGTAAACATTGTTAAGATGTCCATCCTATCCGAGGTAATCTACAGATTTAATGCAATTCCCATTAAGTTACCAGCATCATTCTTCTCTGACCTGGAAACGACAATACAGAAATTCATATGGAAACATAAATGACCACGAACAACCAAAACAATCCTCAGCAAAAGAAATAGAGTGGGAGGAATCACATTCCATACTTTAAACTTTATTATAAGGCTACAATAATCAAAACAGCCTAGTGTTGATATAAGAACAGGCATATAGACCAATGGAACAGGTTAGAGATTCTGGAAGCAAAAGCTCAATTTCTCAACCAACTCATCTTCAACAAAGCTTCCACTAACAGCTACCGGGGAGAGGAGAACTTATTCAGTAAATGGTGCTGGGAAAACTGGATGACCATATACAGAAGATTTAAAACAAGACCCCCTACATATTACTGTGTACAAAAATCAACTCTAGATGGGTCAAAGACCTAAATGTAAAACCTCAAGCTATAAGAATCTTAGAAAATGCAGGAGACACCCTTATGGAAATTGGAACTGGCAACCAATTTCTGATCAAAACCCTGAATGCCCATGCCATAAGAAATAAGATAGACAGATGAGACCTCACCAGACTGAAAAGTTTCTTTAAAGTCAAAGAAACCATCAATAGAGCAGGGAGACAGTTCACAGAATGGGAAAAAATATTTGCCAACTGTATATCTGACACAGGCCTAACAACTAGGATCTACAAGGAACTCAAATGTGCTGAAAAGAAAAAGACAAACAGCCCTATTAAAAATTGGGCACTGTCACTCCTGTGCCACTCAGTGTCGCATGCAAGTCAGACAGCCCTGGCTCCCCTGTGCTCTAATGCCTGCAGTCCTTCATTTCCAAGATGTCTGAGGAAGTGCACCATGGAGAGGAGGAGGTGGATACTTTTGCCATTCAGGCAGAAATTGCTCAGCTCATGTCTCTCATCATGAAATCAAGCATGGCACAAACAAGAAAATATTCCATGCTCATGGATTGGGAGAGTAAACACTGTTAAGATGTCCAGAAATTGCTCAGCTCATGTCTCTCATCATGAAATCAAGCATGGCACAAACAAGAAAATATTCCATGCTCATGGATTGGGAGAGTAAACACTGTTAAGATGTCCATAAGATGTCCAAGGCAATCTACAGATTTAATACAATTCCCATTAAGCTACCAGCATCATTCTTCTCTGACAAGGAAGTTTTCCTACAGGAGCTGATCTCTAATGCTTCTGATGCCTTAGACAAGAGCCGCTATGAGAGCCTGATGGACTCTTCTAAGTTGGACAGTGGTAAAGAGCTGAAAATTGACATCATCTCCAGCCATCAGGGATGTACTTTGACTGTGGTGGGCACAGGCTTTGGCATGGCCAAGGCTGATCTCCTAAATAATTTGGGAACTATCGTCAAATCTGACACTAAAGATTTTATGGAGGCTTTTCAGGCTGGTGCAGACATCTCCATGAATGGACACTTTCATGCTGGCTTTTACTCTGCCTACCTGGTGGCAGAGAAGTGGTTGTGATCTCAAAGCACAATGATGATGAACAGTATGCCTGGAAGTCTTCTGCCGGGGATTCCTTCACTGTTCTTGCTGACCATGGTGAGCCCACTGGCAGGGGTGCCAAAGTGATCCTTCACCTTCGAGAAGACCAGACAGAGCACTTGGAAGAAGGCGGGTCAAGGAAGTGGTGAAGAAGCACTCGCAGTTCATAGGCTACCCCATCCCCCTCTATTGGGAGAAGGAACGTGAGAAGGAACTCAGTGATGATGAAGCAGAGGAAGACAAGGGTGAGAAAGAAGAGGAAGATAAAGATGATGAGAAAAAAACCCAAGATCGAAGATGCAGGCTCAGATGAGGAGGACAGCGGGAAAGACAAGAAAAAGAAAACCAAGAAGATTAAGGAGAAGTACATAGATCTGGAAGAGCTAAACAAGACCAAGCCCATTTGGACCAGCAACCCTGATGACCTTACCCAGGAGGAGAATTTTACATGAGCCTCACCACTGACTGCAAAGACCACTTGGCAGGCAAGCACTTCTCTGCTGAAAATCAGTTGGAATTCAGGGCACTGCTATTCATCTCTTTGAGAACAAAAAGAAAAAGAATAACATCAAATTCTATGTCTATCATGTGTTCATTGTGGACAGCTGTGATGAGTTGATACCAGAATATCTCAACTTCATCCGTGGTGTTGTCGATTCTGAGAATCTACCCTGAACATCTCTAGAGAAATGCTCCAGTCGAGGAAAATCTTGAAAGTCATTCACAAAAACATTGTTAAGAAGTGCTTTGGACTCTTCTTTGAGCTGGTGGAAGATGAGGAGAATTACAAGAAATTCTATGAAGTATTCTCTAAAAATCTAAAGCTTGGACTCCACAAGGATTCCACCAACCAGCGATGCCAGTCTGCACAGTTGTGCTATCATACCATATATATCATATCAGTCAGGAGATGTGATGACTTCCTTATTAGAGTATGTCTCTTGCATGAAGGAGACACAGAAGTTCATTTATTGTATCACCAGTGAGAGCAAAGAGCAGGTTGCCCACTCTGTGTTTGTGGAGTGAGTGTGGAAGGGCGGCTTTGAGGTGATGTACGTGACGGAGCCTGTTGATGAGGGCTGTGTGCAGCCACTCAAGAAGTTTGATGGCAAGAACCTGGGTCTCTGTTACCAAGGCGGGTCTGGATCTGCCTGAGGATGAGGAGAAGAAGAAGAAAAGGGAGGAGAGCAAGGCGAAGTTTGAGAACCCCTGCAAGCTCATGAAAGAAATCTTGGATAAGAACCTTGAGCAGGTGGCAATCTCCAATAGGCTTGTGTCTTCACCCTGCAGCATTGTGACCAGCACCTACGGCTGGACAGCCAACATGGAGCAGATCACAAAAGCCCAGGCACTCCGGGACAACATGACCATGGGCTACATGATGGCCAAAAAGCAGCTGGAGATCCACCCTGACCACCTCATTGTGAAGACGCTGCGGCAGGAGCAGATAGCAACAAGACTGGCGAGGTCCCGGTGGTGCTGCTGTTCAAAACTGCGCTGCTCTCCTTTGGCTTCTCCCTCGAGTTTCCCTAGACATACTCCAACCACACCTACAGCATGATCAAGCTGGGCCTGGGCACTGATGAATACGAAGTGACAGCCGAGGAGCCCAGTGCCGTAGTTCCTGATGAGATTCCCTACCCTCCTTGAGGGCGATTAGGATGCATCTCGCATGGAGGAAGTAGATTAAAAGTTTCTTTTTTATTTTCCTCTTTTAATTTTTATTTAAAATTGTGGGGTACAATTCGGGTCTAGGTATACAAATATTCACGGTGCAGGTATCCTTATCGATGAGGTGTGCCCTCCCCCTTTCCAGGCAGGTATCGACTACTACTAATCCCACCTCCCTACCCCCCGACCTCACTCCCCACAGTTTCTGGCCACTTTCGATCCTTTTCTTATAGTAATATGATAGTTGTTCAAGCTCCACTGATGAGTGAGAATATGTGATATTCAGCTCTTTGTTTCTGTGAGAGATCACTCAGTATGATAAACTCTAATTCCATCCAGGTTGCTGCGAAGTTCGTGATTTTGTTCTTTTCTATGGCTGCGTAGTATTCCATTGTGTATATGTACCACATTTTAAAAAATCCAGTCCTCTTTTGATGGGCAGCATGGTTGGTTCTATGTTCTTGTTGTTATGAACAATGCTGCGATAAACGTACATGTACAAATATCTTTTTCATAGAGTGACCTGAGTTCTTCCGGGTATATTGCCAGTAGGGGGATTGCGGGGTCATATGGAAGGTCGATTTTTAGAGTTTTTAGGAATCGCCACACTGGTTTCCACGGAGGCTGATCTAGTTGGCACTCCCACCAAAAGTTTCAATCTATTGTTCTCTGTATAGTGTCCCCATGGCTCCCACAGCAGCCTTGAGTGGTCCTGTCCCACCTGGCTTCCTCTGCTGTCTAGTGTTGTTTTTTTCTCTTGGTCTAAGGCAGGGAACAAGGACCTCATTCCCTTTCTGACAACAAGATTGGATGTTGTATGTCATGGTTTTTTGGCTTATTTTGTTCTGAAATTAAAGTATGTGAAATAAATGCCATTTTATACAAGAAAATTTTTAAAAAGGGGGCAAAAGATATGTCTTCTCAAAAGAAGACAAACGAGAAGCCAACAGATACATAAAAAAATGCTCAACCTCACTAGTCATCAAAGAAATGCAAGTTAAAACCACACTGAGATACCACCTAACTCCAGTCAGGATGGCCATCATCAATAATTCAAAAAACAACAGAAAAAAACAACAGATGCTGGAGAGGATGTGAGGGAAAAGGGAACACTTCTACACAGTTGATGGGAGTGTAAGCTAGTACAATCTCTGTGGAAAACAGTGTGGCGATTTCTAAAAGATCTAAAAATTGACCTCCTATATGACTCAGCAGTTGCCCTTCTGGTAATATACCCGGAGGAACTCAAATCACTTTAAGAAAACGATATCTGCACACATGCATGTTTATTGCAGCATTGTTCACAATAGCAAAAACATGGAACCAACTAGGTTGCCCATTGAAAGTGGACTGGATTTTTAAAATGTGGTACATATACATGATGGAATATTATGCAGCCAT
>NW_007249159.1:15191-78208 GCF_000164805.1 Carlito syrichta
AGAAACAACTGAGTACCACATGTTCTCACTCATAAGCAGACCCTGAACAATTATCATAATACTACAAGAAAGGGATTGGCAGTAGTGGGAAACTGCCAGGGGAGTGGGGAGGGGCACACGTCATCAATAAGGGTACCTGATCTCAAACCACGTGAAGTGGGACCAAATTGAGGCCCAAACTTTGCTAGTACAAAGAGCATTTGTATATCTAACCCTGAGTTGTACCCCACATCTTTAAAATTAAAATTAAAGAAAAAAAAGAAAAATGGAAAAAAAAGGAAAGTGGTGGAAGAAATAACAGGACGTTGTATTCAAACTGATGAGGGGAAAATGAAAATGGAATCATAAAACAGAAAATGTCCTGTACAAGTCCAAGGGAAACAGGGACAGAGATGGAAATCCAAAACAAATGGAACAGGTTTTTTGAAGGCAAAAAAAAAAATCACAGCCTAGTCCAAAAGGAAAAGTATCAAACATTTTCAAATGACAGTATTTCAAAAGGAAAAAAAAAGACACATTTAGACAGACATTACCTGCGAAGGCAGAAGCTCAAATCGATTTTATCCAAAAATAAGGGAATTCACTGACACCCATAATGTGCAAAACTACATGCCTGAATCCAGATGAAATCTGACCCCATGTTGTCTATATTTCTTGCTTCCTTCACTTGCCTCTGACCCCCTGCGTTTTGTCCTCATTCCCGCCCTCTGCAGATGGGCTTCCTCCACAAAGCTGGGAAGGTATAACTTCCTTCCAGCACCCAGATCACAAGTGTCATGGCCAGTCTTCCTTCTTTGCTCCAGACGAAAACCCCTGAGGTTCAGTTTTGGTCACATGCCAATTCTTAAACCATTTCCTGAGGCTGAGGGAAACTTGGACTGGCCCATGTAGCACCCCTGTCCCTATGTGTTAGTTGGGGACAGGGCACGTAACTGACCATATGTGATGGGAGAGGGTGATGACCCCCCAAAAAGCAATAGAAGTTATGTTGACAAATAATAAGGATCTCCTATATACCGGTATAGAAATAGGTAGCTTAATGGGCCAGATTAGAACATCTAGAAACAAAGGCATGTATATGTAAAGATTTATTATAGGATTTTTCTGGAAATTCAGATAGGTGGGAGAAGGTTGAATGTACTATGTAGAAGTGAATGTGAAAACTGAGTTGGTGATATGAGACATTATTAACTCTGAATTCGCTGAATGGAATGAAATAAATGAATGAATGAAATGATGGATAGATACATGAACGGGTCTGAGAGTCTCAGTTTTGCTGCTTAAGCTCTGGGATTTTGGGGTAGCTATTTGTTTCTCACAGCTTTCAGCTTCATTTCAATACTTCACTGATGGAGAATTGCGTGAACTCTTGGACATAAATAAATCCACTAAAGATCCAACGGAAATATTATCAGAAGACACAACTACAAAATAAAAAATAAAAGCCTGTATCAAATAAGTTCAAAAAGTGCCCTGGGGAACATTGACGCTAATACTTCACTAGTGCAGTTGTGGTCACACATACATATGACTGATTCAAGTTTAAATTGGTGAAATCTCTGAAAAGCATTTTGGCAATATTTGCCAAAATTCTACCCATTTTGGATGTCCTTTCATGCTGACATTTCACAGTTATGGATTATAGATCTATACATTGCAGATGTGAAATTATTATGACTTAATTACAGAGATTCTTCTCCAGCACTGTTGATCAGAGGGAATAATTGGAACCAACCTAATGTCCCTCAATAGGGAATCCCTGCATAAAATTATGGTATTTCCAGAAATGAAAACACTATGTAGTCATTAAAAGTAAATTTGTAAAAGAATATTTAATGACACAAAATGCTCACCCTTTAAATTAAAACAGAGGCGTTACAAATAGTAACCGAAATAATTTCATTTCAAATAGGTAATGTGCTTTGGGTATTTTTGTTTTTGCTTTTGTTTAAGACAGGGTCTTGTCTGTTGCCCAGGTTGAACTGCAGTGGTATGATCATAGCCCGCTGCTCCTTGAACTTCTGGCACAAATGATCATCCTGCCTCAAACTCCTGAGTAGTTGGAACTACAGCATGGGAACATCATGCCTGGATAATTTTTAGAATTTTTTGTAGAGATAGGGTTTTACTTTGTTGCCCAGGCTGGTCTTGAACTATTGGTCTCAAGAGATCCTCCCATCTCGGCCTCCCAAAGCACTGGGACTACAGGCATGAGCCATTGCATCCAGCCAGATGTACTTTAAAATGATTTTTTTAAGAAGTAAGAGCTGACAAGTTTATCGGCGTAGAAGGACAAAGGCTTTGCAGTGTCACCGGCTATGATATTGTGATATAATAAGAAATACAATTCAGTCTCAGCTCCAGATTCCTGACATAGCTCTCCTAAAATCCTTGTAATTTCCTGAGCTACACGGATTCTAGGGCCATCTTTTGTTCTAATGAGGTAACTCTTGATGGGCTTCTAGATAGGGTCTGGTCCCCAGAAGGACTAAGCCACAGTTAGAAGCTTGGAGCTTTTTTAGCCCCAACCTGTCCCCATCCTCTGGGGCTGGAGATAAGTTAGTGATCCCTCATGCCTACCTGATGAAGCCTCTGTAAAAGTCCCTGAAGGGCCGGGCTTGGTGGCTCAGCATGTAATCCGCGCCTTTGGGAGGCTGAGGTGAGTGGATTGCCTGAGCCCGAGGGTTCAAGACCCGCCTGGGCAACTTGGCGAGACCTCATCTTTACAATAAATCAAAAACTAGCCAGGTGTGGTAGCGCGTGACTGTAGTTCCAGCTACTTGGAAGGCTAAGGCGGAAGGATCGCCGGAGCCCAGCAGGTTGAGGCTGCGGTGGCCGGGAGCGGCCACTGATGTCCAGTCTGGGTGACGGAGTGAGATTCCGACTGAAAAAAAAAAAGTCCCTGAAAGACAGGGTTTGGAGAGCTTCTGGGTTGGCAAACACATTCACATGTTGGGAAGATGGTGCACCCCCAACTCCATGGGGATCCTGTACTCAGACACTTCTGGACTTCAGTCTATGATCTGGCAGTTCATTTGTGCCTTTTATAATACGTATAATATTCTTTATTAATGCAACAAACTGGTAATTGTAAGAAAATTTTTCCCTGATTTCTGTGAGCTACTCTAGAAATTCACTGAGAAAGGGGTTTGTGGGAACCTTTCATTTGTGGCCCAGTTGGACAAAAAGTAGACTATTACTTTTGATTAGCATTGGAAGTGGGGAGCAGTCTTGTGGGGCTGAGCCCTTAACCTGTGGGATCTGGCATTATCTCCAGGTAGACAGTGTCAGAATTGAGTTAAATTGTGGGACACCTCCCCAGGGCGTTCGCTGGAGAATTGCTTGGTGCATTGGGGGGCGAGGGAAAAAACCTATATACTGGTTACAGAAGTGTTCTGTGTTGAATGTTAAGAGCATGGAAGGGAAAAACAATTTGTTTTTGCCTATTT
The DNA here is from genome assembly GCF_000164805.1 of Carlito syrichta. Taxonomy (NCBI): domain Eukaryota; kingdom Metazoa; phylum Chordata; class Mammalia; order Primates; family Tarsiidae; genus Carlito; species Carlito syrichta. The sequence continues at coordinate 18,641 of NW_007249159.1, forward strand.
AATACACTAACCTTATTCACTTCCAAGCCTAAACTTTTTGAACCTCAGTTTCCTTTTGTTCAAAATGGCAATCGGTGTATCGTATGAGAAAATTGATACATCACAAATATTAACTGTGAGTACCTTTTCTGCACAGTTGGAAAGTAGCTTGTTTTTACTGTGTTTGTTTTTCTATATATTTTTTATAAGTCACACATGTTAACATTGCAATAATTGCAAAAATATTTCACAAAATTCATTTAAAATGCAAAAAACTTTATAAAGGAAAAAGTCTAGTGGAAAAGAACAAACATGAAAATTGCAGCTATCTCTAGGAGACGAATTTTTGGCATTTTTGGTAATCTTCTCTATTCTCAGAATTATCCACCTTCTAATCTTTTTCTTTCAACCTTTCCACCTGTTCCTCTTCCAAGGTAAGGCAGGAAATGCATGGAACTTATTTTTTCCCAGGCAGGTTTTTCCATTCCACCTCCTACATATTGTTTCAAGCATAACAAAGTCAGTGATAATTGTGGATTCTTGTTTGTTTTCTTTTTAAGTTAGAAAATGATTGGAGAGGGAGTCATATGCTTAAAGAATGTGTGACCTTTTTTTAAATCCAAAAATTGGACACCCCATTGTGTGTGTGTGTGTGTGTGTGTGTGTGTGTGTGTGTGTGTGTGTGTGTGAAATAAATGGGATCTCACTATGTTGCAAACTCTTGGCCTCAAGTGATTCTCCCTCCTCAGCCTCCGAAAGTGTGAGATTACAGGCGTGAGCCACCCCACCCTGCCCATTTGGTGTGCTGTCTGAAACATAATCTGGGACTTAATGTTTGCATTGAAGACTTGTCCGAAAATTAGAAATGATTTCTCCCAGAAGTCAAGTCTCCCATCTTTTCTCTTTTTTTGAGTTGGAGTCTCACTCTGTCGCCCAGGCTGGAGTGCGGTGGCATGCTCACAGCCACCCCAGCGTTGACCTATTGGGCTCCGGCGATCCTTCCGCCTCAGCCTTCCAAGTGGCCAGAACTATAGGCGTGCTACCATGCCCGGCTGATTTTTTGATTTATTGTAGAGGTGAGGCCAAATTGCCCAGACAGTTTTCGAACCCGTGGACTCAGGCAACCTCCTCACCTTGGCCTCCCAAAGTGCTGGGATTACAGGCTTGAGCCACCGCACCCGTCCTCTCTCATTTTTCCCATATGGTGTATGCGTGTCTGATGTTCAGAACCCATGCATGTTGCTGTAGCCCAGCAGAGAAGTGACTTTTCTTCGGCTCATTTCCCCGTTACCTCTAGCAGTGGAAAAAGAATCCAGACAATTTATGCCCTTCATTGTTTACATACCAAGGGAGGAAAAGAGCTTATCTTTATTGTAATTGCTATATTAAAGTGTGACTGTCAACCTAATGTTATTACATCAGATGGATTTTCTTCTATAAGATGATCCGCTTTCACCTATCTACAGAAGATTAATTTTTAAACTTCATCTTCTTGAAGGGAATCATAAAATTTTTTCATAAAAAATACAAAGAAATATCTATGGGTATGTAGTATTCAGATTGCAACATAAGAATTAGGAAAGAACTTATTGTACCCTAAATCTCTTATTTTTCTTGTTTGCTAAAGCAAGTGAATGGGCTTGAGGCCAACACAAACTGTAGCTTATTAGTTTTAAAATGTCCTTTTGGTTCTTATTAGCTTAAGAACCACAGGTTTTCACTCCCTTTTTATTTCATGCTGAATTTCTTTTTCCACTTTTGGCCCACTTTACTAAGATGACAGCCTAGAGAAAGCCAAAATAGATCCAAACAAGATCCACTGGCAACTTGTATTGAATTTATAAACATAGTGGGGGTTTTGTTTGTTTGCTGCTAGCCTTGCCTTCTCTCTCATAATCTGCAAATGGGCCGAATAACTCCATGGAACAAACAGACATTACCAGGCCATATGTATAAGAGTGGTCTGTATTTATACAAATATTCTCTCTGTCTTTCTCTCCAGATGGATTGAAAGTCTGGGCCTGAGTACTGTCCTTGTCTGACCTGTCAAGGCTGCTTCACAGTGGATGACTTTTGGCCCTAAAGGCTCGACTAGCCCTCACTTTTATGACACCAGGTTGTGGAAGGGCTAACATTATTTTGATGTATTTTACTTTTTAAAGTAATGTGTAAAAGGAGACATAACACCTCAGGGTAAAGAGGGTAGGCTTTGGGGTTAGACGGACATCATGAACTCAGTGTTTGTTGGATGTGATTACATGGATGAAGGAACCAAGAGACCGGAGTTAGACTTCTGCCACCTGCAGTCCTGGGATTGTGAGATAATTACTTATCTCTCATGGCTTCCATTTTCAATGAATTGTTGGAAGAGTAAACGAGATTAAAGTGTATACAGTCCTGAGTAAACTACATATAAGTGCTCAATAATTGATTTGCTTTGAGGCGATGGTCATATTTCCTGCATGCTTCATAAACACTGCAAGAAAAAGTAGTTACTATGCACTGTAACACCAGCCAAAATGCAATTTCTTTGCTGGCTGCTGCCTTTTTCTTTTAGACTTGTGGCAAATGTTCTCACACTAGGGAGGCGTGGCATTGAGATTGTTACAAAGCTTAAATGACACCAGTTTAAAGAGAAAACTTTTTCCCCCAGAACAAAAGACCAGCCTCTGCTAAAGTTGGAATTGCACCTTCACTACAGAGCAGTTCAAACAAAGGAAGGTTATTTGCTGTGTGCCTCATGCAGAGAATAAAAGAGAAATCTAGGACTTGGAAAATAGGAAACATGTTCATTCACATTCTTTTCACTTTGAAACGGTTGCTCCCTGCATTTGCATATACTGTAACAAGCATCCCCTTTATTTACCTTGAAAAGAGGGTTGATTTGCCTCCAGAAATATTATTCGTCTCAGAATTTCCTACTCTGTAAAGCCCCAGAAAATCTGGAAATTCTATGGGAACCTGTTTTCCTCTGTGTGCTGCTCTCTTTCCCTGTTTTGTGTCTTTAGATAATCTGGGGCCACTGGTCAAGACTGAATCTTCATCTGAAATGTAACCCACTGGACAGCTCTTTCCTATTCTGAATTCAAAGCCTGTTGCACCGCAGTGAGAAACAAGCTCATGTTTTTGGAGAGGAGATGAACAAACACAAATATCCTGGCTTCCTTCTGAGCTGAAGAGCCGAACAGGGCAACCAGCCCAGCCAGCACGGCTTGAGTCTTCAGCAGTACGGGGACCTGGCCTCCATTCACACAGCAGTAGACTGATGGGACTGGACACCCAATTAAGTGGTGTCTGCAATGCATAGGAAGAGAGCATAACAATCCATTTCCCGAAGAGTGGCAGTTCCATGGACCCAAGGAAATTTCTAGGAGCAGAAAAAAAAAGTGAATGCACACTCAGGAATTCGCTGCCAGTGTCTGAGGCTGGTGGGCATCTGAGGGTTTTCTCTCACGTGTTTGCTATTTGTATGATATGTGAGAATAAGCAATGCAGCATCAATGGCGGCAGGTATTTGGAGGGTAAAAATAGGATAGCACAAGGATCCCAAACAAATAGGACCCATCAGGACCTGGCTATGTCATTCAGATGGGGGAATGTGCACTTCCAGTACTTTGTTTTGTAATGGTACCTTAGTTTTAGGCTTTGACAAAGTCACATTCTGTTTGCATATGCACATGTAAGAATATTCTTGGCTGGGTTCAGTGGCTCAGCCTGTCATCCCAGCACTTTGGGAGGCCGAGGCGAGTGGATTGCCTGAGCCTGCGGATTCGAGACCAGCCTAGGCAACTTGGTGAGCCCTCGAATGAGCCGGGCATGGTAGCACATGCCTATAGTTCCGGCTCCTTGGAAGGCCGAAGTGGAAGGATCGCTGGAGCCCAGCAGGTCGATGCTGGGGTGGCCGTGAGTGTGCCACTGCACTCCAGCCTAGATTATGGAGTGAGACTCCCACTCAAAAAAAAAGAATATTATTTCTTTCCACTAAATATCTTATCTCCCATTTTGCTTGAAACTCATGATTCACTTGGTCTCAGATCATCTCACTTTTGATAGGGATATATATAGAACAGGGATACCGTTTGCTCTTATTTTTGACCTAAAAAATACAGCAGCTCACATATGATGATGAATAGCCAATGGTAATCATCAGAAGGCAGTAAGGAGAGATGGACACTGTGGTCAACTGGAGGGTACATGCCTTGTGCTATGGAATAAATTGTGTGCCCCCTCAATTCATATATTGAATACTTAACCCCCAGTGTGTCTTTATGTGCAGATAGGGCCTTAGGAAGTAATCAAGGTTAAATGAGGTCATAAAGGTGAGGCCTTAAGTTGATAGGACTGGTGACATTATAAAATGAGACGCTGGAAAGTTCTCTCTCCTTCTCCTTCTCCCTCTTCCTCTTTCTCTCCCTCTCCCTTTTTTCTCCCTCTCCCTGTCCCTCTCCCAGTCATCAAGTGTGAACGAAGAGGAGTTCATATGAGAACGCATCAAGATAATGGCCACCTACAAGTCAAAGGAATGTACCTTGCCAGCAGTTGGACTTTCCATCTCCAGAACTCTAAGAAATAAACTTCTGTTGTTTAAGCCACCCAGTCTGTGATTTTCTTTGTTTTTGGTGGCCCATGAAGACTAATATTACCTTGTCAAAAGTAGCCCGCTGCTTCTCAGTCCCAGATTATTACCAGACAGCACTGAGATCCCAGGATTGCTAGGCTCCAATGCAATAGTATTTGAAGGTGGGGCCTCTGAGGGATAATTAGGTCATAAGGATAAAGCCTCTCATCAGTGTCCTCATAAGAAGAGATGAAAGAGCACTCTCTTCCTTTTTCTCTGCCTTGTGAAGATAAAACAAGAAGGTAGCCATTTGCAAACCAAGAAGAGAGCCCTCACCAGTCACTGAACCTCTCAACACCTTGATCTTGGACTTCCCAGTCTTGAGAATTGTGAGACATAAATGTTTGTTCTTTAAATCACCCAGTTTACAGTATTTTGTTGTAGTAGCTGGGACTAAGAGATTGAGAATCTCAGAACTGGATCATTTCTCATGTACTTTTCTGATCTTTAACATGTAATAAAACTATAGAAATGACTACAGTGCATAGACAAGCAGAGATACACGTTCATACTCAACTCAGGGCTGACTGCCTCTGGAACAACCTCCTTAGGGAAGCAAGATTTTGTGAGATTCTGGGTCTCTGAAGAAAACACAGATACATGGGAAGGAGGATATACAACCAGTCCTGGTTGGGGAGGGTGTGAACCAGAGCCTGCTGCTAATGAAAAAAGGCTGCCGGGTTGTCTTGCAAAGTGTCTGGAGAAGCCCTGTGTTTGCCTGGGGCAGACACTACACACCTCCTGGGAATTTGCTCTGGGATTTTAAGTGAGAGCAAAAAACGAACGAGCTCTTAATCCCATGAAGAATAAATACACCATTTTTAAATAAATAAATTCCACTGGGGTTTGAGGGAGTCTCCCCTCGTTTGAGTCTTCAGGCTGTACAAGTCACTGCATAAATCTTTGGACTCCGGTTTCTTATTTGACCTTACTTGGGGTTTTGTAACAAAAGCCTGACATTGTGAGCCTGTAGTGTAGCGAAGTCTATTCCCTCCAAGTTACGGAGGATAATAAAAGCCTCTGTTACACATTCATTTCATAGGAGACCTCTGAATTTCTGTGTTTGTCTGACAGTGATGACCCAGGCTTCAGACACTTGCTGAAGGGTGACCCGGGATGGTGTGGCTCCCTCCCATGTGGCCACACATTTAGCCTGCCCAGTCAGGAATAAATGTCTCTTGCCTCCGAAGCTGGTACTATTTTGTAAAACTATCTTCTCTCATTTACAACCTCTTTGGTTTTTCTCCTTTGGAGTAAATCCATTTTCAATTAAATTCAACCAAGCCATATTGGATACTAATAAATGTGAGATCCTATTGCAAAAAACATAAACTTTCATTTACTAGACTCTAAGCACCTCAGGGCAGGGACCATGTCTTGTCCTTTTCTTCTGACCTTCTAGCAGAGTGCCAAGCACCTACCACAGGCTTCCTAAATATAACTTGAAGCGAACACAGATGAATTTGTCTCAGCCATCCTCTTTAGATAACTCATAATCTACTGGGAGGAGATAAGGCAAATGCAAAAATTAATCATAAATCAAGGCAGAATGAAGTAAATCCACAATGCAAAGACAAAGATGTAGTGAAAGATAACAATAGAGCGAAATTAGGGGCTAAAATGTTTTCTTTATTTCAATAGCTTTAGGGGGTACAGATAGTTTTGGGTCTAGACTTTGAGTGCACCCACCATCCTCACCTGTGTGTTTTGTTCCCTTTTGAGTCTCCAGTGTCCATGACACCATCCTCTATGTCTTTGCAGGTCTCGAGTTTGGCTGCCAATTATAAGCGAGAACACACGCTGTTTGTTTTTTCGTTCCTGCGTTAGTTCACTCAGGACGATGTTCTCCAATTCCTTCCAAGTGGCTGCAAAAGACACTATTTCATTCTTTTAGACGGCTGAGTAGTATTCCATAGTGTATATATATGAGCTGCATTTTCATTGTCCTCTGATCAGCTGATGGGCGCTTAGGTTAATTTTTGAAAGCTTCACGGAGGCGATGGTAACTCAGGTGGACTGTGGAGAACAGAAACATGGTGGGCAAGTGCAAAAGGGAGGTAAAAAGTGGGACAAAGAATATCCGAGATGGAGGGAATGATGCAAAAAGCCGTACCCAGGTTTGGGGGGACTCAGAAGATTGACATGCGCACATAGGGGGTGTGCTCAGTCTGCCATAACACAGTCCCACAGACTGGGGGGTTGAAAGAGGAGACGTTTATTTTCTCACAGTCCTGGAGGTGGAAAGCCTGAGATCAGGGTGTTCGCAGAGTTTATTTCTTCTGATGCTTCTCTGCTACTCTCTTTGGATTTAGGATGCTTGTCTTCTTCTTGCGTCGTCACTCACTTGGTCGTCCCTCTGCGTGTGTCTGTGCCTTAATCCCCTCCTCTTATGAGGACACCAGAGATATTGGATTAGTGCCTACCCTAATGATCTCATTTTACCTTAATTATCTCTTTAAAAGACCCTATCTCCAGTGGCTATGAGCGTGCCACTGCACTCCAGCCCGGGCAACAAGAGTGAGACTCCAACTCACAAAAAAAAAAAAAAAAAGACCCTATCGCCAAATACTGTCACATTCTAAGTATTGAGGGTTAGGATGTTAGTCCATGTGTTTTGAGGAGACATTATTCAGCCCATAATAGGCGACACTGCATAGTGATTACACACATAGGTTCTGGAGTTCAAGTCCCTCCTCTACCACTTACTAACTGTGCAGTGATAGTCAAATTATTTAAGCTCTGCTGTGCCTCAGTTTTCTCAGCTGTGAAGTAGGATAGCAATAGTATCCTTCTTCATAAGGCCATGGGGAGGATTAAATGTGTTCCTACATGTGCCAGACACATAGTTAAGTGTTCAATCAATGTGATCTATTATCACAACTGAAATAGGAATATAAACACTGAATAAAATACTCAGAAGCTGCCCCCTTTTTACCCTCTTTTAATTTTTATTTTGAAATTGTGGGGTACAATTCAGGGTTAGGTATACAAATGTTTCTTGTGCAGGTACCCTTATTGATGAGGTGTGCCCCCTCTTTCTCAGGTGGATATCGACGACTGTCGATCCCAGCTCCCCACCCCCCTCCCCACAGTTTCCTGCTACTTTCAATCCCTTTCCTATAGCAATATGGTAGTTGTTCGAGGTCCACTTATGAGTGAGAATTTTTTTTTTTTGAGTTGGAATATCACTCTGCCACCCAGGCTGGAGTGCAACCACAGTTCACTGCATTCTCAAACTCCTAGGTTCAGGCCATCCTTCTGCCTCTGCCTCCCGAGTAGCTGGGACCCCAGGTGCCTGCCACCATGGCTATTTCATGGTTTTATTTTTCACAGAAACAAGGTCTCCCTATGTTGCCCCAGCTGGTCCCAAACTCCCAGGCTCAAGCAATCCTCCCGCCTTGGCCTCTCAAAGTGCTGAGATTGCGAGTGTAAGTCACCGTGCCAGCCACAGCTGCTTTCAAAGTTCAACAGTTCCACTTTTTGGAGTCTGATCTTGGCAAATTTACTCAGCCAACAAAATGGCAAGTAGTGTCTACTCTGTGTCTATCAGTGAATCTCACTGGGATTCAGCTCTTTTGTCTACGAAACAAAAGGTTTGGCAAGATTGCTTTTCAGAACTTTTCAGTTCTGAAATTCTGTGAGCGTGCTTATCACACATGGATTGATGTGTGAGATCAGTGAGGGGGACAGAAGGAAAACAAAGATGGAAAGAGAGGAGAATGGCAAGTTGTGGGGTTCTGAGGGCTGGGGGGAGTTAGTGTTTCAGGGAATGAAAAACTTTGATAGAGTTCTGAATGGAGGGACAGCCTGATCAGTTTTCTGTTCAGGAAGAGGATTTAGAGAATACAAAATAATTTATTAAGGCCAGCTATCTCACCTTATTGCAGCAAACCATTTCTGTATAAATGACTTAACCCAGGGAGGAAATAGTTTATAATTTGTAGGGCCAAAAATCACTGCTAAATAATTAAGGTTATTTTTTAATTTTTTAATATATATTTTTTATTTTAGAGTTGTGGGGTACAGTTAAGGGTTAGGTATACAAATATTCATTGTGCAGTTACCCTTGCTGATGAGGTGTGCCCCCCTTTCCCCAGACAGATATTGACTACCGTTAATCCCACCTCCCTTCCCCTCCCTGCCCCCCCATAGTTTCCCACCACTGTCAATCCTTTTCTTATAGTTTTGTGGTAGTTGTTCAAGGTCCACTTACGAGTGAGAACATGTGATGCTCAGATCTTTGTTTCTGTGAGAGGTCACTCAGTATTTTAAACTCTAATTCCATCCAGGTTGCTGCGAAATTCATGATTTTGTTCTTTTTTATGGCTATGTAGTATTCCATCGTGTATATGTACCACATTTTTTTAATCCAGTCCTCTTTTGATGGACAGCATGGTTGGTTCCATGATCTTGTTATTGTGGACAATGCTGCGATAAACATACGTGTGCAGGTATCGTTTTTATAGAGTGATTTGTGTTCTTCAGGGTATATTCCCAGTAGGAGGATTGCAGGGTCATATGGAAGGTCGATTTTCAGAGCTTCTAGGAATTGCCACACTGATTTCTACAGAGGTTGTAAAAAAACCTATTATGTACTGTTTCACTGACAATGAAGAAATCCAAATGTGAATCCTAACCATACCCTATAGCTAGTAATGACTACAGGGAGATCACGGGCAATAAATGCACAGCTCCCTACGATTAAAAAATATTCCATGAGGCCGGGTGCAGTAGCTCAAGCCTGTAATCCCAGCACTTTGGGAGGCCGAAGCGAGAGGACTGCCGGAGCCCAGGGATTTGAGACCAGCATGGGCAACTTGGTAAGACCTCACCTCTACAATAAATCAAAAAATAAGCAAGGAGCGGTAGTGCAAGCCTGTAGTTCCAGCTACTTGGAAGGATGAGACGGAAGGATCGCCAGAGCCCAGCAGGTCGACCCTGGGGTGGCCAGGAGCGTGCCACTGTACTCCAGCTTGGGCAACAGAGTGACTCCGACTCAAAATAAGAAATAAATAAATAAATAAAATACTCTATGAGATCCACGATGATTTCAGTGGCAATCTGAGTCAAAGTAGTTTACAGCTGGATGATGAAACACCATTTTCCATAATCTATTTAATCCAGAGATCTAAACATTGAATATTTAAATTTTGGATTCACATAACTCTTTTCTCAAAATTTAAGTCTTTCATTAATCAGTAGTTCAGATATTCCCTTGATAAACAGTTCCAACTAAAGAATAATTCTGCTTTCTGTAATTTGAATTTGTTACTTGTTGTATTCACTCAACAACTATTTATTGACTGCCTGCCACACCCACCCCAGCGCTTTCTTAGGCAAGAAACTTGTGTTCTTGGAGCTTATAAATTAGTGGAGAAAACAGACATTGAACAAGCTAAATATACACACACACACACACACACACACACACACACACACACACACGTATACACACATATGTATAAATAAATAATAAAATTATTGACTTGATATGATAAAATAAATGTAGCAGATTTTATATGACAAAATATATGCTTTCATAAAATATATTTGATTTGGTATGATCAAATATATTGATATTGATTTTATTGTAATTTTAAATACTTATATTTGATATAGATAAGATCTAATAGATAGCTTGATAAAATCAACTTTTAAAAAACAGATGCTAGAAGAAAGACCAAGAGGAGTACTCATGCTGGATCTGACAGCCCAGAAAGGCCTCCCTGGGGCGAAGTCCTTGTCATCAAGACCTGACAGATGACAAGTGAGCTTTGCAGCCAGGGGCGAGGAGAGGTCCAGGCAGAGGCATGAGCCCATAGGGACAGCCCTGAGCTAAGAAAGCATTTGGCTCCCAGAAGTGGGGAAAGGAGGCCAGTGTGGCTAGAAGGAAGAGACTTTAGGTGGGGGAGGTTGACAGAGCCAGGTGGAGAATTGGAGGCTTCGGCAAGGATCCCGGATTTGGTTCACATGCAGTGGACAGCCATGCAAATATTTATAGTAAGGGGATGCCATGGTCACATTTACATTATGGCCTCCCAAAGTGTATTTTGCAGATAGAAGCTATTAGTTTGGAGAGAGAAGACTAAGCAGTTGGGATCATTCTCTCAATTTAGAGTTGAAAGAAACTTCAGTGAGAGTAGCTGTGATATTTACACATTGTCTTGAAAGTTCAAACACATTTTCAAATGAAATTTTATGCAAGAACCCAGTCATCTATAGCTCCTTGGGCTGACACAGGGGCAGGAACAGAAGATCAGAGCCTAGCCCTACACTGGGCTTCCCCACCTCCCATCCGGCAGAGTCTTGAGAAGGAAGTGGCAGACAGCTATATAGTCATTTGTCAGAAATATCTTATTTCACGACTACCTAAATTCAACAAATATTTACAGAGCACCAATCATCTGCCAGGAACTGCGCAAAGCACTCACAGGAGTTTTAAATTTTAATTAGGAGGAAGACAAGAAAGGGATAGATAAATACATCAACAAGATAGTTACAGAATGTGATACATGCCTTAAGAGAAGTGATTATACATAATATCTTGGATGTGGGCCACTTTGCCTTGGGTGATGGGATAGAGTCTTTGGGGGAGGTGACATTTGGAGCTGGTTCTTTGCAGTGGGTATTGGTTGAAGTCCACGGCTGCTGCTATATTCATAAGACATTCTTAAGATCGTCTAATGTTTGCAGAATTTCTCACCTTATCTTCTTGCCCACAGTAAAAGGAAAACCTTGCACTCCCAGCCTGCTTGAGAGCAGGGTGGGTGAAAGGACTTTGGCGCCAGTAGTGACTCCACACCCAGCCGGAACCAAGAGATTTATTAAAGGGGCAGTTACAGGAAGGGACTGTAACTGAGGAAAAGTGAGAGAGAGAGAGAGAGAGAGAGAGAGAGAGGCAGAGAGAGAGGCGGAGAGAGGGTGAGAGAGTGTGAGAGAGCTATGCAGGGAGAGGGGGTGTATTTATGGACCTTGTAGGGGCTGGCCAGTGCCTGGGCTTGGGCCTGGCAGAGGCTGGCCAGTGCTGTGTTTGGGTCTTATTGGAGGGTACAATGAGGTAGTATTCCTATAGGGAGAAGTTATTTGAGCACAGGTTTAAACTTCCCGCGCGCGCTCGCACGAAACTGTGTGGGGGGAAGCCAGAGCTTAGGGCCTTTGTTGTCTTTGTTTGGTTCTATATAGTGTTTAGTGCCATCTTGGGAGACACCCTTCTGACTGTTCCCTGAGCCCTTCAGTGGGTGCAGGCATTTGGCAGAAGCATCTCCAATCCAATGTACCTCCTGGAGGCTCTGACTCAGAAGAGCGATGAGAGGCGCGTGATGCCCTTAAAGCATCCAGGAGAGCTAGTGGGTTTTGGTCAAGCGATAATAGGAAAAGACCTCCTGAGAGTCCCTCTCCCAGCATCATGGTATGGACTCTGGCACCATGCTTCATGGTGGCACCCATCAGATTCCCACTGGAGCAGTTCATCTATGCCATTGTCCAAGCTGCTCCCTGGATCATCTGCAGGTTTTGGGAGTCCCTCCTAGGATTTAATAAATTACTTTTCTGCTTGAACTAGCTCCAGAGCATCCTGCTCTTTGCAACTTAGATCCTCAATGGGTGTAGAAATTGATTCAAGGAGTGTCTGCTGTCAACAGGCCTTCAAGAAAACAGAATGCAAGGATTATAGGGCAGGATGGCTGCTTCTGTGCTGAAGAGTTGAAAGAAAGAAAAAATTGCAAAGTCTGTATTTGTCAGCCCAAGCCATGGCAGAAAACCAGGAACTTTCTTTGATTTCTATGGCCATGCTGAAAGAATCACTGATCTTTACTGGAGACACAGGGCTGAGGCAGCCAAAACTCAAAGTCAAGGTTTAAGCCTGAGGGTTATCAAGACTCAAAGTCAAATGAATTCATAGTATTGTCTGATTTTATCTGTGGATATTAAGGCATCAGAGACAAACTACCAGAATCAGGAACATGGGAAGTGGGACAAAACAGAAGGAATTTTATGCCCCCAACCCCCAAAGAACTGAGGCTCCCTGAACAATGGAAACAAATCCACCTTCCCAATCTGATGATTCTCTTCCTTCCTTGCTTGAAAGACCTCTTAATGGCTTTTCCCAAAGCAGTTATCTCTTAAAAGGACCACCAGGTCTCCTCCTCTTCTACCCTTACCCCTCATTGACTTTAACTTATAACTAGACCCGGTGCCCAGTGGGCCCTGGCATGCCAAATGCAAATCACACCTCAGAAAAGGTTAATACACCAAAAGTTTGTAAGAGCTGTCCATTTATATCAACATACATTTTATGAAAATGTGTTTCCCACATACTTTTAAGGGATAGTTAAGTCTCTAGGGGGAAAAATTGACAAATGGTCTCCTAAAGTCCCATTCAGTCTATCTCACTGAGAATAATTTAGGACTGGCTGCAGGTAGGCAGGTCCTTGGATGACCTTGGCTAATCAGCTATTTCCTCTTGATTGCAATGCAACATCCTGAAGAAATGCAAGAACAACCCAGGCTATATCCTCCTTCCTGCCGTAATAGGTGCTCTGCAATACTTAGGCTCAGCCATCCCAGTTGTTCCCTGTGTATAAAATCCAGAACTAAGTGTTTTCAGGGTCCCTATGTGGTGATGTGACATGGGACATGTGCAGATGAGAGTCCAACTGCACTGTACAGCTTTCCTGAGGTCTGGAAGAGTGGCTTGCCATGGATCCTAGGCTTTTGTTTATCTTTGTACCTAGGTGTGAATCATAAAGTTGCTTTGCCTAGATTGTATCCGTGTCTTGCCTTACCAGATTAGACCTGAGAACCTTTGCACTGGCAAACAGGGGTTCGGCACAATCCCTTAAACGGTGATACACAGATTCTGAGGGAGGTAAGGTAGTCAGGGCAGGACATAGTTTTGGATTAGGCTACATATTTCACTGGGCATGTACTTTAAAGATAGCCTGTACTAAATGCATTAGACTCATCATCAAGACGTGTTTCCAGCAGCTTGCCCTTCTGGCAGAATGAAATTGAACTCAGTGGTAGACTGTTTTAATTGATATTGATATGCTAGAAATCCCTCAGTGTGATAAACAGGAAAGATTTCAAAGTCTTAGAGAGATAAGAATGTAGAAGAGTGGACTGTGACCTGTCCACCCACTCACTTCCCTCTTAATCTTATCCCCCAGTGGGCGTGAAATAATCTGACATTTATGGGGTTTCCTGGTCTTTCTATTTACCAAAATCAGCTGACTCTATAAGAGAATTGACTGGTCTATTGAAGCTCCAGTTATAATATCACATAGCAAACAATACCTTATAATGCTGAGACGTGGTTTTTTATAGAACATAGTGTATATTTTGAACACATAACTTATAGGATGTTCTTTTTCAGAAAGACAGACTACCTGGTCTAGTAGATGGAGAATGAGTGGTAAAATGGCATTCCATGTGATTATGCCAATGGGCCACTTGCAAAATATATTCTCCCCATCCTCAGAGTCTTTGTCTTCAAGAGAGGAATGCCCTTATCAAGGGATATACAGTATTAATGTTCAATGAGAAGTCAAATTGTCCATTTAAGACTGCTCATGCAACCAAAAATTTTTGTGGAAAAAAAAAGGATGTTAGAAGTTGGCTGGAGTGACTGGTCATGACTACCAAGGGAAATAAGATTGTTACTATACAATGGGAATAAAAAATTATATTAATCATACATATGACTGTCATTCATTCCTTTTACTAAGTGAAATTTGGGGCACCTCTATCAGTAAAATTCAAGGTCAGACCACAGCAAACTCATATTCAAGGACTCCCAAAGATTCTGATTATTTTGGAATGAATATTAAATCATTATGTAACATAAAAACAACAAGCAGATGAAAAGTCTGCTGAGTGCAAAGTATAGTCATGTGTCACTTAATGATGGGAATAATTCTAAGAAATGTATTGTTAGGAGTTTTCTGTCATTATGTGGACACCATAGAATATATTAACACATAACACATACCTCGATGGAGACAGAGTATATTACAAACCTGGCTACAAGGTATAACCTATTACACCTAGGCTACAAACCTATATAGCATGTTACTGTATTGCATACTGTAGGCCACTGTCACACAAGGATCAGTATTTGTGTTTCTAAACATACTCATAGAAAAGGTACAGTAAAAATATAAAAGAAAAATGGTGTGACTGTCTCGGGCACTTAGAATGAATGGAACTTGCAGAACTGGAAGTCGCTGTGAGTGAGTCAGTGAGTAAGTGGTGTATGAATGTGATGGCCTAGCACATTACTGCACACAACTGTAGACTTTATAAACACTGTGCACTTAATTTGCACTGTTTTAAAACATATTTCTCTTTCTTCAGTAATAGATGAAACTTAGCTTACTGTAACTTCTCTACATTAAATATTTTTTACTTTTTAACTTCTAAACTGTTCTGTAATACACTCAGCTTAAAATACAAACACATTGTACAGCTGTGCAAAAATATATGCTTTAATCCCAGTGGTTTGGGAAGCTGAGGTGAGTGGATTGCCTGAGCCCGTGGGTTCGAGACCCGCCTGAGCAATTTGGCGAAACTTCATCTCCACAATAAATCAAAAAATCAGCCGGGCATGGTAGTGCACGCCTGTAGTTTCAGCTACTCGGAAGGTTGAGGCGGAAGGATCGCCGGAGCCCAGCAGGTTGAGGCTGTGGTGGCTGGGAGCAGTCACTGCACTCCAGTCTGGGCGACAGAGTGAGACTCCAACTCAAAAAAAAACCCCAAAAATATTTGCTTTATTTATATCCTTATTCTATACGGGTTTTTTTTTTTTTTTTTTGGTCATTGTAATGTTTCTTTTCTACTTTTTAGATTTTTGTTAGCCCCAGGGACACAAATGCATCCATTAGCCTAGACTTACACAGAGCCTTCCATCTGCATATCTTGTCCCCCTGGAAGGTCTTCAGGGGAAAGAGGATCCATGGAACTGTCATCTCCTATAATAACAATGTCTTCTTCTGGGAAATCTGAAGGACCTGCCTGAGGCTGTTTTACCATTTTTTTTGTTATGTAGAAGGACTACCCTCTAAAATAAAAATCAAATGTTCAATATCATAAATACATAAATTAGTAACATAATCATTTATTCTTACCATAAGCATTATGTACCACATTTAGTGTATACGCTATACTTTTGTACAATCAATGGTGCAGTAGGTTTGTTTACATCAGCATTACCAAAAACACGAGAGCGATGTTGTGCAATGAAGAAAAGACAGCTACAACATCACAAGGCTATAGATAGTTTTCAGCTCCATTAAGATGTCATGGGACCACCATCATTCATGAGTTGATGGTTGGTCAAAACATCGCTATGCAGCTCATGACTGTAAATGTGGAATATGCAGTAGAGGAAGTAGTAAATACTATAGTCTCAGAGTTTTAATCTGAAGACATTTTGGAATGTCTCTCTTTTAGGGAGAGGGTACACATTTCTTCCTTTACATAAAATATAATTGTGCTAAATGAGATAAGACTATTTTACAGTTTTGTTGTTGTCTGGAAATTTAAGTATGGGTCATGATATTGGGCGTCCAATAAGTAAACTGCAGTCGGAGTCGGTGGCTCAGCCTGTAATCCCACGCCTTGGTAGGCTGAGGTCAGTGGATTGCCTGAGCCCGCGGGTTTGAGACCCGCCTGGGCAACTTGGCGAGACCTCATCTCCACAATAAATCAAAAAATCAAGCCAGGTGTGGTAGCGTGTGCCTGTAATTCCGGCTACTTGGAAGGCTGAGGCTGAAAGATTGCCGGAGTCCAGCAGGTCGAGGCTGTGGTGGCCGGGAGCGGCCACTGCACTCCAGTCTGGGAGACAGAGGGAGACTCCAACTCAAAAAAATAAAAAATAAAAAAATAAATAAATAAGTAAACTGTTGTTCAAATTTTATTCAGAGTGTTAAAATGAACAATAATCAACTCTTTTCATGCTCCTCTGTTTGGGAAATTTCCTATCTTATGAATCCTGCCTTTGTAAAGTAGAAACCTGGAATTTTATTTTCAGTTTCTCTTGAAGTTAAGACTCACGATATTTGACAAATTTCTTCAAATCAGATGCACCCAGATGAAACTTCTGTTTAAAAGTGAAGGATGTTGCATGCATAGAATTGACTCTAAGTATTCCAGCTAAAGACAAAAAAGCTGAACTAAAGCTTGAGCTTCTGTCTTGAAGCGTGTCTTGAAGAATGAACAGAAGTAGAGAGACTGGTGGGGAGGAAACACTTGACTGAAGGAGGAAAGAGCTATATGAATAAATTCATATTCCTGTGGATATTAGCCCAAGACTAAATGCAATCTAAACAAGGCACTCATATGGAAAACCTATATTCTTTATGGCACATGAACCAGAAAAGAAAAGCAATTGAATTGTGAAAACTGAAGAGAGTGGAGGAATCCTGTAAGAGAAAGAGCCAGACCAGACAGGAAATTCCCAAACTCTCTGCCCAAATCTCTGACTAACCCCCAAATCATGCAAATACGGAAGAGATGCAAAGAAACCTAGCTAAAAAACGTCTGAAGATTTCCTAAATTTGATGAAAGAAATAAATTCATAGACATAAGATGCTAAACAAAGCAAGCAAGATAAATACAAAGAAGTCCATGTTGAAGCACATCACAGTTAAATTTTTGAGAGAGAAAAGTGAAGAGCAAATCTTGACATGTTACAAACAAGGAACTGATAATCTAATTAATGGCTGACTTCTTATAAAAAATTATGTGGATCAGAAGAGAGTGGATCAACATTTTTAAAGTGCAGAAGAAAAATATAAAACTGGCAACCCAGAATTCTGTATCCATTGAAAATATCAAGAATAAAAATGAAATAAGTTCTGTTCATATAAAAGAAAGCTAAAAATTTATCTCCAGCAGAACTGTGTTACAATAAATGTTAAAGGAAGTTCTCCAAGCTGAAGAAAAATGATGCCAGATAGAAGCTTGGACCTTCAGAAAAGAATGAAGAGCACCAGAAATGACAAACATGGATAAATGCAAAATACTATATCTTTGCATTTTTTCCTCTTAATTTTTATGCAAATCTTGCTGCTGCCTAAAAAATTTTTTTAACTTTAACATATGTAAACATATTACAAATAGAACAGAAGGGACAGAAGAAGTATGGATCTATAAAGATGGAAGAGTTCTATATTTTGCAATAAATAGTACATTATCATCTATAAATGGGTTTGCTAAAAGTTATACACATATACTGCATTCTCTAGGGGGAGCAATCATTATTTTAAAAATGCAAAAAGGAATAGCTAAGAAGTCATTACAGAAATTAAAATGTAATTATGAAGATATTCAAGTAATTAAAAAAAGGTCAGGGAACAGAGTAATAACAGCAAAAACGAGCAGAGACAAATAGAAAAT
Organism: Carlito syrichta; assembly: GCF_000164805.1. Classification (NCBI taxonomy): domain Eukaryota; kingdom Metazoa; phylum Chordata; class Mammalia; order Primates; family Tarsiidae; genus Carlito; species Carlito syrichta. The sequence continues at coordinate 36,633 of NW_007249159.1, forward strand.
ACAGAGAAAATGGTAGACCCACACCAAAACATATCAATAGTAATATTAAATATTAATAAACTAAGCATCCAATTAAAAGACAGATTGTCAGAATAGATAAAGTAACACGACACAACTATCTGCTTTTTACAGAATGAACATTTAATTATAAAAGCACAGATAGATTAAAAGTAAACGGATAGCAAAAGATATACCCTGCATTGGTAAATATAAAAAAGCTGAACTGGTTATATTAGTACTAGACCAAATAGACTTAACAATAAATAGCAATAATGGAGTTAAAAAGGCATAGGCTTCATAATGATAAGAGGGTAGGTTCAAGAGGAAGACATAACAATAAAAAATACATGAAGCAAATAAAAATTCACAATGCAAAAACTGACAGAAATAAAATGAGAAATAGCCAATCCTATTAATTATAGTAGCAAAGTTTTAAAACTTTATCAATATATAATATAACAGCTATATAGAAATAGGACAAAAATGTGATCTACTTTGACTTCATTGACTCCACCAAACAATGACAGAATGTACATTTGTTTTATGTGCACATGGTTCACTTACCAATGTTTGAGATCATACAAGAAGTCTCAATAGCTTTAAAGATATTGAAATCATACAGAGTATGACCACAGTGACATTAAATTTGAAAAAATAAGCAAAATTAAGCAACCTGGGAAGTATTAAATATTTGCAAATTGCACAACTCATTTCTAAATATTCATTGAGTCAAATGATAAATAAGAAAAATAAGGACATATTTTGAACTACTTAATAGTGAAAATAGACCATATCAACATTTGAGAAATGCAGCTAAAGTAGTGCTGAGAAGAAAAATGATAAGTTTAAGGCCTACATTAGAAAAGAAAGTTCTCAAATCATTGATCTAAATTTCTACCTTAAAAAACTAGAAAAGAACCCAGATTAAACCCAGAGAAAACAGAAGTAAAGAAATAATAAATAGGAGAGTAGAAATCAATAAAATAGAAACTAGAGAAGCAACAGAAAAAAAAAATGAAGACCTCTGCTTTTTCAAATATCAATAAAAGTGATAGAAATCTAGCCAGGTATATCAAGAAAGAAAAAGAAAAGAAAAAGAGAGAAAACACAAATGACCAAGGTTGGAAATGAAAGAGGAGATTTCACTGTAGATTCTTCAGACATCAAAAGATAATGAGGTTTAGATGGGTGTGGTAGCGCACGACTGAAGTTCCAGCTACTTGGAAGCCTGAGGTGGAAGGATAGCTGGAGCCCAGCGGGTCGAGACTGGGGATGCTGTGAGCATTCTACTGCATTCCAGCCCGGGCAATGGAGTGAGACTCCAACTCAAAAAAAAAAAAAAAAAAAAAAAGATAATGAGGTAATATTATTAACAACTTCTTATCAATAAATATAATAGTCAGATAAAATGGACAAGTTTCCTAAGTAACACAAATTATCAAAATTGACCCAAGAAAAGATTTTAAAAAGTTGAATAGTCTTATATCAATCAAAGAAAATAAATTTATAATTTTAGACCTTTCTAGAAGAAAACCTCAGGCTTAGATGGCTTCACTGGTAAATTCCAATAAAGAAAAAATAATCCCAATCATATACAAACTCATTCAGAAAACAGAAGTGAAATAAACTCTTTCTGACTAGTGCAACCTCTTTGGAAGACAGTGTGGTGATTTCTGAAAGAACTAGAAATTGATCTTCCATATGACCCAGCAATTCACCTATTGAGAATATACCCGGAGGAACTCAAGTCATTCTACCAAAAAGACACCTGCACATGCATGTTTGTTGCAGTTCTATTCACAACAGCAAAAACATGGAATCAACCATTCTGCCCATTGAAACTGGACTGGATAAAAAAAATGTGATACATATACACAATGGAATATTATGCAGCCATAAAGAAGGACAAACATATGAACTTCGCAGCAACTTGGATGGATTTAGAGTGTATCATACTCAGTGATCTATCACCGAAACAAATAACAGAGTACCATATATTCTCACTCATAAACGAACCTTGAACTATTAGAATACTATAAGAAAGGGATTGGCAGTAGTGGGAAACTGCTAGAGGAGTGGAGGTAGGATTGGCAGGTGAGGGAAATTGCCAGGGGTGGGAGGGGCACACCTCATTCACAAGGGTACCTGCATGATAAACATTTGTATACCTAACCCTGAATTGTACCCCACGTCTTTAAAATATAAAAAAGAAATAAACACTTTCTTACCTATTTTATGAGGTCAGCATTATCCTAATTACAAGACTAGTCAAAATATCACAGAAAAAGAACTAAGAACTAGAACTCTTTCTGACTAGTGCAACTTCATGAACACAGCCACAAACACTCTTCACAAAATATTAGTAAATGAAATCTAAGAATATGCATGTATACAATAAGTCATAAAGTATTACTAAGTGGGTTTATCCCAGGCATGCAAGGTTGATTCAACATCAGAAAATAAAAAACAATTCAATATATTAATAGAGTAACAGAAAAAAATCATTTTAATACATTAGAAAAAAAAGATTTGACTAATTCAGCACCCTTCCATGATTAAAAAAAAATACTCAGCAAACTAAGAATAGAACTTCATCAACAGATTAATAGTATCTATTAAAAAAAAACCCTACAGCTGGCATCATATTCAGTGATGAAATGTTCAATGCTTTTTATCTAAGAATAAGGACAAAGCAAAGATACCCACTTTCACCACTATTATTTAGCATTATGCTGAGGGTTCTATATTGCAATAAAGGAATAAATAAATATGAAGTATAAAGGTTGTAAAATAATTAACTATTAAACTATTAAATAATCTATCCTTATCTGAAGTTGACATAATCATGTAAAGTTAAAAAAAAAACACAGAGCCGGGCTCGGTGGCTCAGCCTGTAATCCCGTGCCTTTGGGAGGCTGAGGTGAGTGAATTGCCTGAGCCCGCGGGTTCGAGACCCGCCTGGGCAGCAAGACCTCATCTCTACAATAAATCAAAAAATCAGCTGGGTGTGGTGGCACATGCCTGTAATTCCAGCTACTCGGAAGGCTGAGGCTGAAGGATCGCTGGAGCCCAGCAGGCCGAGGCTGCAGTGGCCGGGAGCGGCCACTGCACTCCAGTCTGGGCGACAGAGTGAGACTCCAACTCAAAAAAAAAACAAAAAAACACTAAGAATTATCCTGCAAAAGCTACTAGAACTAATAAATAAATTTAATGGGCTTATAGGATACCAGGTCAAAACAGAAAAATCTATTGTACTTATTTATACTAGCAATAAATAATCAAAACCTGAAATTTATAAAAACCTATTTACTATGACATAAAAAGCAACATCAAATACTTAGACATGAATTTAACAAGGATATTCAAATTCTATACCCTATAAATTATTTGAAAATGTAAAGGGAAATTAAACAATCTAAATAAATGAAGATTATATAATATATTCATGGATTAAAAGACTTAATATTGCTAAAATGACAATCTACTCTCTACAGGTTCAATGCAATCTTGACCAAAATTCTAACAAATTTTAAGAAGAAAAAAAATTGACAAGCTGATTTCACAATCTCTATAGACAAGCAAAGGACCTAGAATAGCTAGAACAATCTAGTAAAAGGGAAACAAAATAGAAAGACTTATTCTGATTTCAAGATTTACTATAAAGCTACAGTAATTAAAACAATATGGTATTCTAGAAAGGCTAGACTTACAGATCAATGAGGTAGAATAAGTAGTTAAGAAATAGACCCACATTTCTAAAGCCAATTGATTGTTGACGTAAGTGTCATGGTGATTTCATAGAGAAAAGGCAGTCTTTCCAAGTTGCTGCTGTAGCAACTGGATATCTGTATGGGGAAAACAAAACAAAACCTTTGGCCCTAGCCACACACCATACACAAAACTTAACTCAAAATGAATTATAGACCAAAATGTAAGAGCTAAAAGTATTAAATTTCCAGAAGAAAATTCAGAAGAAGCACTTAATGACATTGACTTAGTGGAAGATTCTATAATCTGAACATAAAAGATACAAATATTAACTGGGCTCAGTGGCTCAGCCTGTAATCCCGTGCCTTGGGAGGCTGAGGTGAGTGGAGTGCCTGAACCTGCGAGTTCGAGACCCGCCTGAGCAACTTGGCGAGACCTCATCTCTACAATAAATCAAAAAATTAGCCGGGTGTGGTAGTGCACACCTTTAGTTCCAACTACTTGGAAGGCTGCGGCGGAAGGATCACCAGAGCCCAGCGGCTCGAGGCTGCGGTGACCAGGAGCCTGCCACTGCATTCCAGTCTGGGCGACAGAGTGAGACTCTGACTCAAAAAAAAAAAAAAAAGATACAAATATTTTTTAAAAACTGATAAAATGTGCTTCATCAAGATTAAAAACTTTTGCTATTTGAAAGGCAAGTCACAGACTGGAAGAAATTTTTGCAAAATATATATTCAACAAAATACTTGTATCCAGAATAAAAGACTTGCAACTCAACAATAAAAGACAAAACTCTAATTAAAAAATTGGACAAAAGATTTGAGGACGTATTTCTGAAAGAAGATGTGTAAATCACTAATAAGTGCATGCACATATGTTCACATCGGCGATTATCAGAAAACTGTAGTAAAACCATGAGTTACAACTACACAACCATTATAATGGTTGAAGTTAAAAAGGCTGACTATACCAACCAGTGAGGTTATGGAGTAACTGGAATTCTCATATCCTGCTGATAAAAATGGAAAATAGCACAGCTACATCAGAATACTGTGTGGCAGACACCTTACAAAATACTTGTATCCAGAATAAAAGACTTGCAACTCAACAATAAAAGACAAAACTCTAATTAAAAAATTAGTTAAATATATACTGTGTGGTTCAACAGTTCCACTCATTAGTTTGAGAAATAAAAACAAATGTCTATACAAAAACATAAACACGAACGTTCATAGAAGCACTATTCATAAAATCCCAAATTGGAAGCCACCCAAATGACCATCAACTGGTGAACGGATGAACAAATATTTGTATATTCCCACCTTGGAATACTCTGGAGCAATAAAAAGGAATGAAATATTAATTCATACAACATGGAAGAATCTTGAAGACATTATGGTAAATGAAGACATACTGGTAAATCCAGCCCCAAAACTAAAAACCATGTGATCTCATTTACATGAAATTCTAGTGACAGCAGAGCAGTGATTGTCTACGTTTGGGGTGGGCATAGGGGATGAGTAAACTGTTCTGTATCTTAGTTGTGGCATTATTTATACAACTGTATACACGAGCCAAAACTTATTAAATTGGATCCTGAGTATTGATAAATTTTGTGGTGTAAAATAGTACCTTAAAAACAAAATAACAAAAAAATGAATGAAGTGAAAGGCAGGGTACCGCCCAGAAGCCACTCATTAAAAAGGTATTCAGCTTTCAGAAGCTGTGGCAAAAGGTCTCAAGTCCTAGAACGATCCTTAAATACTTTTTTGATAACACCTTTGACAGTCTAGTAAAATCGAGCCTTATCAGAATAATTTTTTTATTGAGGTAAAATATGCACAGCATAAAATCTAACATCTTAAATCATTATTGAGTTTACACTTCAAGGCATTAAATTTATTCACATTACTATGTAACCATCGCCGATATGCATCTATATAACTGAAATCTATAGAACGAATCTTCCCAAACGGAAACCCTGCACCCACTAAACACTAACTCCCCATTCCTCCCTTCTCCACACCACTGGTGACCATTATTTTACTTTCTGTCTTTATGGATTTGATTATGCTCATATAATTGGAAGCATACAATATTTGTTCTTTTGTGACTGTCTTATTTCACTTAGCATAATGTCCTCAAGGTTCAACCATGTTGTAGCATGTGTCAAGATTTCCCTTCTTTTTGAGAGCGAACAGTATTTTGTTGTATGTATTTTGTTTAACTATTCATCTGTCAATTAAAACTTGGGTTATTTCTACCTTCTGGCTATTGTGAATAATGCTGCTATGGCCATGCATATACAGACATCTGTTTGAGTCTGCTTACAGTTCTTTTTGGTATATATCCAGAAGTGGAATTGCTGGATCATATGGTAATTCTATATTTAATTTTTGAGGGTCAAAATTTTTTTTTTTTTTTTTTTTTTTTTTTTTTTTTTTGAGTTGGAGTCTCACTCTGTCGCCCAGACTGGAGTGCAGTGGCCGCTCCCAGCCACCGCAACCTCGACCTGCTGGGCTCTGGCGATCCTTCCACCTCAGCCTTCCAAGTAGCCGGAATTACAGGCATGCGCTACCACGCCCGGCTAATTTTTTTGATTTTACTGTAGAGATGAGGTCTTGCTGCCCAGGCAGGTCTCGAACCCGCGGGCTCAGGCAATCCACTCACCTCAGCCTCCCAAAGGCGCGGGATTACAGGCTGAGCCACCGAGCCCGGCTCGGTCAAAATATTTTTAAGTGAATAAAAATAAACACACAGGATTACAAAGGAAACAAAGTATATCAAATATAGTTAGTTATTAAAATATTTAAACATAAATATGTGTTATAGTAATACCTGTTCTTCACTAATGCATTATAAAATAAATACATTTAAATATAGGAAACTTAAATTTATTTTTAACTTTTAAAAGATGTATTAAAGTGATAGCTATTGCTAAGTTTGAATAAGAATGCCACTGTAGGATGGTCTTGGAAAGAGAAGATGCATGTCATGTTGACATCTAACTCTTTTTTTTTTTTGAGTTGGCATCTCACTCTGTCGCCCAGTCTGGAGTGCAGTGTCACACTCACGACCACTCCAGCTTCGACCTGCCGGGCTCTGGCGATCCTTCCACCTCAGCCTTCCAAGTAACAGGAATTACAGGCATGCGCTACCTCGCCCAGCAAAGTTTTTTTATTTAGTATACAGACGAGGTCTCACTAAATTGCCCAGGCTGATCTTGAACCCTCAGCCTCAGGCAATCCACTCGCCTAGGCCTCCCAAATGTAATTCATTTTGACCATTTGTTTTAATAATTGTAAGTGTTAAAATACCAATTTACAAAGACATATTGTTGCAAATGGAATTAAAGTTTCAGAGCTTGCTTAATAAGGCAAGGACATAATTCTTTCAGGAGACATTAGAATTCTCCAAGCTTTAATTACTTCAATTATAGTAAGCTATTCTTATCATAAGATTAATTGAGTTCATTTTTGCTAGGTCAATAAGCTTCAAAACAGTTTATATCAGAAAGAAAAATAATTGTGGATCTATGATTCATTTTGATGCCTTCAAGATAAGGGGAAAAACATTTGAAAAGGTTCAGAAGTGTTTCTGGGTGTTCACTATTTCTCTATCAAGCATATTAGAGAAAAGAATATATTGGTGGGAAGTTTCTACTTAATCTCCATGTGGGAAAATCACTCATTATTTAGAATTTAAGAGTTTGCCAAACTGTTGTCCTCTACTCTCTTCTTCCATATTGGCAGCCTAGACAAGAAAGTTTGCAGTTTTTCAGTTGTATTCCTAATGATGACTTTAAAACCGTGAATTAAAAGATTTATCTCATTCATACAATCGAATATGTCTTCCAGGTAAGCTAACTCAGGGATATAATCCTTTGTCTCCAAGAGTTTTTTTCTTTTAGAAAATGCAAAAACTTCTACCCTTAGTTCAATCAAGTACTTTAAGACTTGTCCTCTTGAAGGTCAGTGCACTTTGTCAACCAAAGACATATTTTCCTATTACATTGCAGTTGCTACACATACCTTGAAATACTATTTATTCTAATCACAAATTCAAAAGTACTTTAGTGATGACACCTGCTCATAGGATAAGCATGTTCACAGTTGATCCCTCCACAAACATTTGTGCAGTCAGTGGGACAACTATTAAGAGACTCTATGTCTCCTGACCATTCTGCCTTGGAACAGTGAGGTGACTTGTTTCCATCCTAGAGACCCAGGTATCTATGTTGATATTCACTTTTCCCCATGTATAATTATTTGTTGACAAATATGTAACTAGGTCCTTGGGAGTGTAGACGAAGCAAGTTTAAATATCTCATGGTTGAGATAAATGTTGAAATATGTTATTGAAAATAATTTGATTGCCCAACCCAATGGGTATAGGCCAGGCTCAGTGTAGCATAAAAGTAGTAAAGAGTCTTGCTTTTTCATTTTTTATTTTTATTTTTTTTGAGTTGGAGTCTCACTCGGTCACCCAGACTAGAGTGCAGTGGCCACTCTCGGCCACCGCAGCCTTGCCTGCTGGGCTCCGGGGATCCTTCCGCCTCAGCCTTCTGAGTAGCCGGAATTACAGGCATGCGCTACCACGCCTGGCTGATTTTTTTGATTTATTGTAGAGATGAGGTCTCGCTGCCCAGGCGGGTCTCGAACCCGCGGGCTCAGGCAATCCACTCACCTCAGTCTCCCAAAGGCGTGGGATTACAGGCTGAGCCATCGAGCCTGGCTGAGTCTTGCTCTTTTATAAGAGTCTTTTCAAACTTGCTTTCTTTTTGTAGTCTATTTTTTTTTTTGTATACACAATATATGACACAAATGATATTCATATATTGTTATTCCATGAAAATGCCATACATTAAAAAAAGAACTTTGCAAGAGAACTGTGAAAGCTATCAGAAACAAAAATCACTATATTACAAAGGCAAAAAAACAACCAAAAAAGTCTCAGCAACACTCTATTTGACTGTAGCTGAATTTCAGGAATGACAGAGATTCTGAACTAATTTTGTAATCTGTATGTCCACATAAAGGCTAAAAAATCATTAAATGACAAAATTTTGAATAAATTATAAAATCTGCCATCTCTTGCTTGTTATATAAACTTACTGAATAACCTACACTCTACTTAATTAATATAAAAATTACTTGTTTTGTGTAGATTAATTAAAAATGCAAAAAATGAGCTTCAAAAATGCTAGTGAATTAATATTATTTTAGAATAATTTTAAATTTATTTTTACAGACCCATTTAAGTTGAGCTGTCAAAGAAAAAGAAGGACGATGACTCCAGTAAACATGCTTTCATTTGTGCTGTTGATATGATGCAATGATGGAACACAAAATCCATAGTATTTTCTGGATCAGAAAGTAGTATCAATTAAAGTATGAATCCAGAAAACTGATAAAGCGCTTTATATCTGTCCATTCTAAAAATAGCTCTAAACAAGATATTTTAGGTGAGGAAGTGGTGGGGTGAGGAAATCTTAACTCAAAAGCGCTGGGAGCTTTCTAAACACTGAATTTAGTGTTTCACAAAAACGTTTTCTCAACACATCCTACATGGTTGCCAAACACAGGAAGCTCCACCGTATTAAAGAGGCTTCAGCAAAGCCACGTGCTGCAGTCAAGATGGTTTGTGGAATAGAACAGAGAAAAAACTGGAAGTGATCTTGTCTAATGACATGTTCTGGAATAGTTGACATTGCTTTTAACATTTTGAAACAAGTCATCAAGGAATTGACAGCCCTCTTATTCCCTTTCAGTATGCAACTGGTGAAAACCACAGACATCTTTTTATGTAATCACCCCCTTTTTTATATTCACTATTTACATGCTAATGCCATCAAAGAAAAATTCTTATTTTGTGAGCTGCTTTTGAAATAACAAAGATTGCCAATGTTCTGGAAACGGTGAAATGTTTTTTGCCGAACCACTTTTACCAAAAGTAACAGCTTCCTATTCTACACAGATGGAGTCCCTCTGATGTTTGTAAGACATCTGGATTTGTTACTTTAAGAATAAAAGGAAGCTCTACACATCCTCATGCACCGTCATGTCAAGACTCCTTCAAGAGCCCCAAAAGAAGTTTGGTCAACAGCCAGAAAGTCATCAACTTATTCAGAACTGATTGTGGATTCCTTGCCTGAAAACAGATGAAACTAGATCTGAAAATTTAGTCAAAAGGCCAGCTACATGAAGGGATAAGAAGCCTGGAGAACCAGGCTTGAGAAGGACTGAAGGGAGAGGGCGGGTCCAATTCCTGGTGCGGGAATGGCCAACGGCCGTGCTCATGCCACTGAAATAATCAGGCTTTGGACTCTGCTGCAGCCACCAGAAATAATCCCTGACTGACCTTCTGATTCTGTGCTGCCTCTCTGGGAGTGTCTGCTTACCACTCTTAGGCCACTTGACTGTGCCTCAGCTGTCAAGAGATGGAGGGAGAGAATTACTGTCTTCCTTCAGTTTCCCTAGTGATAGAATAAGTCCAATTTTCTAAAACACGCAGCTAACCAGAGGTGATGATCCTGAGCTCTTTCTTGTCAAAAATTTGCAATGATATCGTATTGTAAAGGCCACTTGACTAACAGCCTAACCGTATGGATTTATATATACCTTGCTATCATCCCACACTGGTCAATTGAGAATGATCCCAACTAGAATACGTGTGTGTGCATTTTGTGTGTGTGTGTGTGTGTGTGTGTGTGTGTGTATGCCTTGTGTTGTGTGGATGTGTTTTCATGACAAATTTCAAAAGAACTGTTGGTTACTCAGCAATTCTCTTCACCTTACCCGCAAGCAAGAGTAATAATTGATTTTAGTCATGTCATCATCTAATCATAGTGAATGTTTTATTTTGAAGTGTAGGATTTTTGCTTCTTTCCAGGCTAGTGAAATCATGTTCCTTAGGGAAAATCAAGATGTGATCAATCACCCTTGCTGTCACTCTCTTTAGACTTTAGATTTTGTTTCTTTTTTTGCTGCTGTTTAGTTTTTGGTTTTTGTTTTCTCTTGGCCACCTAGTCAGATTTCCCAAGAAAAACACTTCCCACCTGGAAGATACAAACTTCACTTTCAGTGTTCTGAGAACCAAGTTAGGGAAGAAACCTGGAGATCTCACAATTGAGTCATAGATTCCGTGCAAGACCCCAGTCCAGTTGCTATTGCCTTCGGCATGTGTCTACTGCCCCCTCCCCCAATAGGCTCTTTTCAGAGAATAAGCTCTGCTAAGGTGTGGCAAGCTCTAGGTGCTTCTTAAACCAATTTTCAAACATTCCTCCTGTTTTTGGACACTAATCCCACTTCAGAGGAAGCTGATATCCTGAGATTTGGGAGACTCTGTGATGCACATTGGATTGGCTCTCCACTTTCTCTTCTGCCAGCTTGGCATTCAACTTTACCAGGTTGGTGACTAGTTGGATCACCATTTTTCCTTCTGCTTCCCATTTTCCGAACTTTTGTCCTAATGGCCTCCTCACCTACTCTCATCATGTGAGTTTATGTCTTTTGTCATAATTAAAATCTCTCCTTTTCCCCCCTCTTCTATTTTTGGAAGGTGCAGAAGTGGAGGTTCAAATTTAATCTGTTATCTTTAGCCAGTATCTCTATCATCAATTTCTAAAGATATGATTCTCTTTCTTTTACTGCTCTATTGTTTCAGCCAAATTATGATTTTATGCTTAACATTTTTGCGCAGTTGACTAATAACATACCTTCCTTTTGTTTAAAAATTTTGTTCATTTGTTTAAGGCATTGCTCTTTTTAAAAAATTTCTACAATCTCAATTTGAGGTTGGGCTTTGAAAATCTGGGCAAAATTAGAAATTATTCCAGTGACTGAGATTTTAATGTCTGTGGATGATTTGAAAGTTATAACAACTTTTTTCGATATATTTTCTTATTTTGAACAGTTTAGCTAATCTGCAGCTAGAGTATTTAATAATACAAGTAGTTCTAGAAGGGGATAGTTGTTAGCCTTAGGAAAGCCATCGTAGATAGTCCCTGTCATTTTGCTCACACAAACCAGGATGGAAACTTACCAGCAGAGCACTGACCGCAAAGTGAATCCTGCCGTATGCAACACCTAGCCTAACCACAAGGCTTCCTCCCAACTTACTTAACCACAAACTTTAGTAAACCCCTAGCAATGCCAACCGCAAAAGTTTCCCCCCAAGCCCTTTAACTGCCCTAGCCTGTAAGTGGTAACGGGCTTGAGTTTTCTGGAATCCCCTCTGCAGGTTCTCCACCCTGAAATAAACCTGTGTTGCTGTTGGGCTGCCCATCTCCAGTCTCCCTTTTCCTAAGTGCTCGTTTTCTTGACCTAACAATGATGATATTGAAAAGAAATTGCCCTGAGATAGGATCCCTGCATAGGAAAACCTGTCCATCAAGGGACAGTTTTCTACTGTAATCGAACAAAGAGCATGATGGTCATAAATAATAAAGTAGAAAGAAGTTATATTTTTAGATTTCTTCTCCAACATTTTTATGCGTGTTCTCACAGCACCATTTTTACCTAATATTTAAAAGAAGACTAATGTGGAAAAGATATAATAGTTGGGTGGAACAAAATGTACAAAATTTGCCCTGGCGTTGTTAATGGTCTTTATTTTAGAACTACCCATGTTTTGATGGAATACCACTTATCACATAAAAATTATATGGTGAACAAAGAGAGTTTCTTTTAAAAACTCAATATTTATAAATTCAAGTCACATTTTTCTAGCCTGGAAAAACCTTTGATCCAGGGGGAAGATAATTGATCTTAGAGCTGAAATGCATGGCTATTATATAATGAGGGGAAAATCATATGAGCATTTCTAGCTAATGGAACAAGTTTCATTCTGTCTAATTCAGCTTCCATTGAATTAGTTTAATTCACAGGGATGATAGATATGACATCTCTTAGTATTTGCAGAGCTAAAATCTTTTATAAGAGTGCTCTTTTCGAGACACCCTCGTAAACATGCTTTGAGCTACACACTCTGCTCTGTGCATATAAGGGGGGGAACCCAAAAAACCCAGAATTATCTTTTGGAAGGCAGATCTCTCATAGTATAGGCTTTCACCACTAGGTGAGTGTTCTAGGAATCCAACAGCATTAGTAGACCAGCTAGCGTTGTTGTGAGAGGCTACATTTGGCCTCAGTGAATTGTGTAGCAAACAAGTTCTTCCACCATGACAATGCACCTGCCCACACTGTGCTGAGTGTTCAGCAGTTTTTGTCCAAAAATGACATAAACCTCATACCCCACCCTCCCTATTCCTGATCTTGCCCTGAGCGACTTTTTTCTTTGTTTCTTTGGGTGAAAACAGTCCTCAAGGGGAAACATTTTGCCGCTGTGGAGGAAGTGAAATAAAAAACAGCAGAAGCACTAAAAGGCATCAAAATTGACCAGTTCAAAAACTGTTTTGAGCAGTGGAAAAAGGATCTCGATAGGTGTATTGCATCAGAGAGCGGTTTGAAAGTAAATGAAGTTTAAACATGTAAGAATAGATACACGATTTTTTAATAACTAAATTCCCCCCCTCATATAGTCTTGAAAAATGCAGTTTAAATACATAGATAATTAGCTGGGTATGGTGGCTCATGCCTGTCATCTCAGTACTTTAGGAGGCTTAAGTATGGAGAATAGCTTGAAGTCAGGAGTTTGAGACCAACCTAGGCAACTCTACAAAAATAAAAATTTATTAAAAAATTAGCCAGGTGTGTGGTAGCACATACCTGTAGTCTCAGCTACTCGTGAGGCTGAAGAAGCAGTATCACCTGAGTTCAGGAGGTTGAGGCTGCAGTAAGTGGTGATCATGACACTGCCCTTCAGCCTGGGCGAAAGAGTCAGACTCCAACAGAAAGAAAAAGAAAGAAGGAAGGAGGGAGGGAGGAAAGGAGGAAGGGAGGAAGGAAGGGGAAAATTAAAAGATAGACTAAACCACAAAATTTATCAACTGATGGCTCCAAAATGAGTCCAAAATTCAAGGGGGGAGTCAGGGCTGACTTTGTGGGCTTCAGAGACTTTGAGTCCCAAAAAACCAGAAGTGGCCTAGAATTCCTCTCTTACAGGATCAGGATCACAAAAAGAATCCACAAGAGACAGAAGTGCAGAACCGACCCCAGATTAAAAAGAGGGTCTCAGGGGGGTCTTCTGAACTCACAAAAGGAGCGTACAAAAATTGCTGTTTTCCCTTGCTTGGGCTTGGAGTGGAATGAAGGGACATGGCAGGAGAGGTGAGAGGACATAGACACATCTTCCTGTCAGGAGCATCTGAGCTTACTGGCAAGTTCTGCTGCACCCCCGGAATCACTATGGAGAGGGGTCCCAACCACTTCCAGATATACCACCTGGCAGTTTTGGAATGGGTTTCCTGACAGGTTAGCTGGAGGCAAACATAGTAAGGGGGTTGGGGGAGGGAGAGAGAGAGAGAGAGAGAGAGAGAGAGAGAGAGAGGAAGGAATGGAAGGAGAGAGAAACAGAGAGAGGGAGAGAAGGAAGGAGGGATAAAGGGAGGGAGGAGGGGAAGGTAGGAAGGATGAGAAGCGGAGACGGAGGAAGATGAGAAAGATAAAGATAGAATTTTACTCAAAATTAGCTTGCAAATGAAAAGTAAAGAAATGCAAGAAGAAAGCTGGCTAATACAATTTCAAAAGCAAGGAGTAAGTTTCTTAGCTAAATCTAAACAATGTAACAACCTGAGGAATAGTTTGAAATAAATATAGTTTCTTGAAAAAAGAGTAAGAATAATATCTATAAGAAAGAATATGGCAAAATAAAAAACGAGGCAGAAATAAAATAAGAAACAGTGACTATAAAACAAAACCAATCCTAAATCTTGTGATATTAAAATATGATCATCAAATTTTGAAAATCGGTGCATGGGTATGAAACGATAATGGTGGATACATGTGATTATAAACTGGTCAAACCCATAGATGGTAAAAGACCAAGAGTGAACCCTATTGTGACTGCCTTCATCTTCTGGGTTCTTAATTTTGAATCATTTATTGGTTTGTTGGATTTTGTACTCCTGTGATTTCTTTTTTTAAGGAAAGATGTATGTCTACCCTATTTCTTGAATTCTTGCATGTCTGAGAAGGCCAGTTTGTTGAAAGACAACACAGTATAACATTCTAGGTTCACACCCCACTCTCCTAACTTTTTCACTGTTCTAGTCTGTCAGCCTGAGGTCACCTTGATCTTTTCATTTCTTAAGCACGACTTATCCTTTTACACTGGATGTTTATAACGTTTTTTTCTTCATGCTTGAGGTCTAGGAACATGACCAGGATATGAATTAGTATGGCATCATTCTGATGACATTTTTCTCTAGAAGATCCTGTATCCCTTCAGCATTGAGACTTGAGCAAATTTTAGTTAAGACCATTTTGAATCTTTTTAGTCTTACTGTGCTCTGAGCTTCACGTTCTTATTCAACTTTACTCCTTAAAATGGGCTTTAGTTTACATAATGTATTTTCTTCTTTTTCGTTCCTTTCATAAGTCTGCCAGATCACTTTCTTATTGATGTTTGTGGGCTTATTCTATCTGTCATGAACTGTCATATCTCTCCTTATGACCCTTGTTCTTACAACCACGTTTCTTTCTTTTTAAAAAATTTTGATTATAAATATGTGGGGTACAATTCAGGGTTAATAAGCATCGATCATGCAGGGACTCTTGTTGATGAGGTATTCCCCTCCTTCCCTTAGCAGTTTCCCTCAACTGTCAATTCCACCCCCCCTCCCCTGACAATTTCCCACCACTGCCATTTCCTTTCTTATAACTATTATAATAATTGTTCAAGGTCTGCGTATGAGTGAGAACATATGGTACTCTGTTCTTTGTTTCTGTGATAGATCACTGAGTATGATCGACTCCAAATCTATCCAAATTGCTGCAAAGTCCATATAGCTGCATAATATTCCATTGTGTATATGTACCACATTTTAAAATCCAGTCCAGCTTCAATGGGCAACACGATTGGTTCCATGTTTTTGCTATTGTGAATAGAGCTGCAACAAACATACATGTGCAGGTATCTTTTTTTGTAGAATAATTTGAGTTCCTCTCGGTATATTCCCAATAGGAGAATTGCTGGGTCATATGGAAGGTCAATTTCTAGTTCTTTCAGAAATCACCACACTGTCTTCCAAAGAGGTTGCACTAGTTTGCATTTCCACCAGCAGTGCAGAAGTATTCCTTTTTCTCCACATCCTCGCCAGCATCTGTTGTTGCTTGTTTTATTAATAATGGCCATTCTTATAGGGGTTAGGTGGCATCTCAATGCAACCACGTTTCTTTAATTCCTCTCAAATCACTGATGTTTTAAAAACTTTCGTCCTTTTTGGGGCCAAATCAGCCTTCTGTTTTGTATTCATTATTCACCTTTGTATTTCAGTTCACACTTTCCTTTTTTAACAGTAGTTTATATGCATAGAACCCATCACTCATTTATTTCCCTTTTTCTCATAACTCATCATTTTTAATAAAGAATATTTTAGAGAAGAGGGGGGCAAGAACTGCTTTAATGTTCACTTTCTTTTTCTTTACTTGCACTATTTAATGTGTATATTTTGATGAATTTGGACATATTCATACACCCACAATACCGTTACCACAATCAAGGTACTAAGCATACTTATCTCCTGCAAAGATTTCCTTGTGTTCTTTTGTAGGTTTTTTTATTTGTTTATTTTTAGTTTGTGTTTTGCTTTTTGTGGTAAAAACACATAAACTGACATTTTTCTCCTTAACATGTTTTGAAAAGCACAAACTGTATTATTGTCTGTGGGAACTACATTGTACAGCAGATCTTAGTTTTTGCTTTTTTAAAAAATATTAATTTCCCCCCAATCCCCTTGTCGCCTTGATCAATAAAATAAAAAAGATGCTGTGTTAAAGTCTCTCACTGCTATCCTGTTTTTTTCCATTTTCTATGCATTTTTGCTTTATACAATTTGATGTACTATTATTTCAGACATAAGATTTCATGACAATTAAATCTTTAGTGTGAAGTTTAATCTTGAAAATTGATGTCTGGGCAACCCCTTCGGGTCCCCTCCCACGGTGGGAGCCTTTCTGTTCTTTCAAGAAATCCTGCTTTCTAGAAAGAAAGAGAGAAAGAGAGAAAGAAAGAAAGAAAGAAAGAAAGAAAGAAAGAAAGAAAGAAAGAAAGAAAGAAAGAAAGAAAATCGATGACTAAACCCTGACCTTTTTTCCTCTACTTTTCCAAAGTCCTAATTTTTAATGTTCTTTGCTCTCCAATCTGTCTCTGGCAGATAAAGAAGGAAAATCAAAGTATTTTATGACCCCCTAAAGCTGTCTTTTGGGGATGCTGACACCTTTTAAGACAATTACCTGTTCTTGGTGAAGGCTGCCACCACCCATGATGCTTCATGTACAGCACAAGAATCTTGGCTCAGGTGGGGCCTGCGGTGGCTCATGCCTGTAGTCCCAGCTCTTGGGAGGCTGAGGAGGAAGGATTGCTTGACTCCAGAAGTTCAAGACTATTCAGGGCAGTAGAGCGTACTCTTGTCTCAACAACAACAATAACAAAAATTAAAAATCAGGTGGGTGTGGTGATGTGCACTTGTAATCCCAGTTATTCGGGAGGCTGAGATGGGAGGATCACTGGAGCCCAGGAGTTTGAGGTTGCAGTGAGCTGTGATTGTACCACTGCACTCCAGCCAGGGCAACAGTGAGTCCTCGCACAAAACAAAACAAAATAATGAAGGGGAAAAAAGAAAGAGAAAGCAAGAAACAAACACACTTGGCTCTCTGTCTTTCCTTAAGCTGCCTATTTCCTTTGCTGCTATCAAGATTCCTGAGATAACTCTATGCTGACCATCAGTCAGAAAATCTTTGAATCCACCTTTAGCCTGTGGGTCTCCCTGCCCGCTTGAAAACATCCCACTTTCCTCAACCAAACCAGTGTAAATGTTTTGTATAGATTTATGGTTTCTCGGTAACTCTGTCCTCCTAAATCGTATATAACCAAGCTACAGTTCAGCCATGGGGGGCACACATGGTGGGTACATGGTGAGATCATGTACCTCTTGAATCTAAACAAAAAGGACCTCTTGGGTATTGATGCCATGGGTCTGGTCCCTCACATTCGGCCAGAATAGGCCATTCTAAAATATTTTGCAGAGTTTGGCATCTTTTTGTCAACAAAATATTAACCGATCTTTTTCAAGTTCCTTTTCGATATTTACTACCTAAGTCGAATGCTTTTTCATCTTAATTTTCCAGCCTTTCCTTGGATTTGCCTACCCTTATTTTATTTTCGTCCTTTTTCATCCATTTGTTTTAGGATACTGTCTTGTAAAACACACATTTAATTTTCCTCTTGACCCCACTTGATTGTATTTTTAATAGGATATTTTAACGCCTTTAACCACTGTTTAACAGTTGCATTTCAGCTCACATCTGTCTTTTGTATTTTATGCTTTTAAAAAGTTTTTAAGTTTTCCTTTTTTAAAAAAAATCATGGAATATGTTTCTTATTTTTATGTTCTCCAACATTAGGAAATGTATGTTCTATTATTTTGTGATTAGCTTTTTCTCAAAAGTTGTTAAACCTATTTTATTCCAATTATCAGAGTTCAAAGTGTGTGTTTTTAATCCTTTAATCTGTAATAGGTAGTTTAGTACACCATTTTGATTTGCTCTCACAGAGCCCTCCATTCAACTTTCAGTCTTTCATAAAACAATGGATTGATATTTGTCATTTATTCAGATGACACTATGTGCCCTGGGGTGTTTCAAACGCTGGGACCACCTCAGTGAACAAGGCAGACTAGAGAATCTTCCCTGATGGTGTTTACACTAACAGCAGGGATAAACAAGAAACAGATCAGCACAAATATACTGTAAAGTATGATTCTGGGAATCTGTAGATCTATGTTATTGTTCTTATCTAATTATATTTTCCTTTCACAGTTTCTGTTTTGAAAATACTTTTGACATTGGTGTTGAGCAATATAACCAGATTTGCCATAATATTTAAACTTATCTGTATTTCAACTGCTTTTACTGCTTATTAAATATTTGTGATATAAAATAATTTTTTCATACAATAGTCTCAACTTTTCACAATTGCTGATAGTACATATAAAATTTAAGAGTTTGTTTTCATGGCTCTATTTTCTAAAGCCTTGCATTGCTGAAAATAATCTTCTCCGGAGCCCAGCAGGTCGAGGCTGCGGTGGCCGGGAGCAGCCACTGCACTCCAGTCTGGGTGACAGAGTGAGACTCCAACTCAAAAAAAAGAAAATAATCTTCTGCTACTTCCATGTATGAAAGAAATAAGATTGCTACAAAATAATTGTATCATATCTTTGTTACTTAACATTTTGTATAGTTATTTTATTGCTAGCTCCTATTATGAAAGGTATAGATTCCAGGGAAAGACTGTAAAAGATGTACAAACAATTTCTCTACCATTTGGGGGTAGCTTATTTTATTAAGGTAACATAAGAGTGTGCCATTTGCCTTGGGGAACTTTTTACAATGACTTTTTAACTTGTATGTCAAATTCTCCAGATTTTGACAATTGTCTGTGAACTTTAAGTTTTGGTGCACATGTAAATTTTCTGTCTTCTGTGTTTCCTCCTAAAGAATTTGTTGAGAAGTTTGGTGACATTTGATGCAGAAATCCATGATGATGGTGATGATGGTTATTATTATTATTTTGAGTCAGAGTCTTACTCCGAGTGTAGTAACATGGCTAGAGTGCGGTAATGTGCTCACGGTTACCACAGCCTTCACTTGCTGGGCTCAGGCAATTCTTCTGCCTCAGCCTTCCAAGTAACCGGAACTATAGGCATGTGCCACCGTGCCCGGCTAACTTTTTGATTTATTGTAGAGATGTGGTTTTGCCAAGTTGCCCAGGCTGGTCTTGAACTTCTGACCTCCGGCAATCCTTGCAATTCTCTCACCTCTACCTGGCCCATGTTCATTATTAATCACCATTTTATACATTTTTAAGGAAAAGAGTACTTGGTTTACAAACAACGTATAACATACTAGAAACCATTTATTCAAAATGTATCAGAAATTCAGCCTTTAAATTTTTTTAAAGAAAGCTATATTGCTCAGGAATTTTAGTTGCAAGTGAGAGAAGTCACATTTAAGCTAGCTTAAACAAGCAGGAAGAACCCAAAACACACACACAAAATTAATTAAAGTATCCATATAATTAAAGTACCCAGGAATAAAAGTAGCAACAAGAAGAGCTCTAGCAGGTCGAAAGACCCAAAATACCCATAATCAACCCATGACATCAATGCCACAAGAGCATCCTTCTAGACAACTCCTGTTGACTTTCAATTGATTGGCCCATAGTGGGTCATGGGGGCCATCCCATGGGATTTAGGATTGACTGTACTGGTTTGCATCCCTGTCTACCTTGGCTTCCCTAAGGGCACCTCCAGTATTGCTATGAATGTTGATTTCTTGTTGTTAGAAGACAAACCCAAGACAAATTAAATTTAACAAAGTTTAACTGGACAAAGAACAATTCTCAAATAAAGCAGCCTCCCGAATCACAGCAGGCTCAGAGAGACTCCAGGGCAGCCACGTGGTGGAGGAAGATTGGAGGACAGAAAAAAAAATGATGTACAGAAAACAGAGGCGATGTACACAAACAGCCAGATTGGTTAAAGTTTGGCATTTGTCTTATTTGAACCTGGTCGCCTTTGATTGACTGAAACTTGGTGATTGGCACAAGAGGAGCTTACAATCTGTTTACACATCCAGGTCAGTTACAGTTCACTATGTGAAAGTTTATGGAGAAAACCTTTAGGTGGACTCAAAGTATCTAAAGAGGCCGCTTTTGGCTGTACTTAGCCATGTTCTAGAATTTTTCAGAATGTGTTCCTTAAAAATAACTGTAATGAGATACCACTTCAAATCTACTGGTGTGTCTATAATCAAAAGATGCATAATAACAATTATTGACAAAAATGTGGAGAAATTAGAACCTTATCCATTGTTGGTGGGAAAATACAATGACCGCGTGGAAAACAATTCAGCAGTTCCTCAAAAAGTTGAAGACACAACAACATATGATCCGGCAATTTCACTCCTAGGTATATCTCCAAAAGGTTTGAAAACATCTGTTCTTGCAAAAATTTGTACACGAATGTCCATAAAGTTATCATTAACAATAGCCAAAGGTGAAAACAATCCAACTATCCATCAGTGAATAAAAGGATAAATAAAATGGAACGTTATAACCTAAAAAGAAATAAAGTAGTGATACGTGAGACGACATGGATGACCCTTGAAAGTATTATCTGAAGTAAAAGAAGCCAAACCCCAAAGGCTACGTACTGTATAAATCTGTTTACATGCAATGTTCTGAATAAGCAAATCCATACAGCAGAAAGCATACCAGTGTTTTCCAGAACTGGAGGCAGGGAGGAATGAACAGTGACTGCTAATGGATGAATATAGGGTTTCTTTTTGGGGTGATGAAAATGTTATGG
Organism: Carlito syrichta; assembly: GCF_000164805.1. Lineage (NCBI taxonomy): Eukaryota > Metazoa > Chordata > Mammalia > Primates > Tarsiidae > Carlito > Carlito syrichta. The sequence continues at coordinate 57,829 of NW_007249159.1, forward strand.
AATTAGTGATTATGGTTTCACAATTTTGTGTATTTGCTAAAAGCCACTATGTTGCACACTTTGAGGGTAAATTGTGTGGTATATGAATTACAAAACAATAAAAATATATACAGTGGAACCCCCCTCAAAAATGGGATTATTCTTTGGAGGGCGGTCCCTTGTATCAGTTAGCATAGTCATAAGAGGTTGTGTTTGGCTTCCGTGAATTTTTTAAGAGATTTTTTTCAACACATTTGCCCATTTCATGATGGGTGATTTATGAGTGCACCTGTGCTGGGGGCCAGCCCCTGCAGGATTTGAGGGTCCCTGAAAAGATGTGGCAGCGTCGGCGATTATTCCGGAGAAATAAAGAGAAAGAAAGAGAAGGGGGAGAAAGAAAGAGACTGGACTCTCTCTAAGTGACAGAAGACGTTTATTGAGAAATACAGAGGGTTTTTATCCCCTAATTTTGCACAGTCAGACTCACATGTCTTCTATGTGAACACAAAGCCAGGTGCATGGGGGCGTCCCCCACCCACCAGATGCTTCTTCAAGTATGAGGAAGAACAAACCCAAAATTGTCTTTCTTTTCCTTATCCTTGGCTAATGTCCCTCAGAAGTATTAAAACAATTTCTAAAAATATTATGCCGTTTTGTCAATGAAAATCTCTATATTTATTTTATTCTACACACTTTACCTATGACTAACTTTCCTAATGATTAACAATCTATTCCTATACTTTATCCTAACACACACAATGGAACTTAAACAAAAGGACTAAAACCAGTTTTGCATAATGTGGCCCAGTCCAAAGTCATGCTGGGCTCTCAGCACTCAGGCTCTTTGATGTGGTCCTGGCTTGAACCAGGACCTGTCTGGAAGTCTAAACCGTAGTGAAAGGGAAATGGGAACAATGAGTTTCTAACGTTAGCTTGTGTTCGTCCCAGTCTCGGAGTTGTCATCTTGAGCTAACATGAGGCTTTATTGCCAAGAAAAGGGAGAGGCAATGGGGTCAACAGCTCGGAACACACCCTAGTGGTCTCAGGGTCGACGGCCCTCCCTGATCCCTAACGCTCAGTGGGCCTCCGTGGCCGGCTCCCAACACACCTGCCCACACTGAGCCGAGTGTTCAGCAGTTTTTCACCCCAAACGACATGACCTCCATGCCCTACCCTCCCTATTCACTCGATCTCTCCCCGAGAGACTTTTGTTTCCCCAAATGAAAAAAAGTCCTCAAAGAGAAACGTTTTTCCAGTGTGGAAGAGGTGAAACAAAAAATGGCGGAGGCACTAAAAAGCATCAAAGCTGCCAAGTTTTGAGCCACTGGAAAAAACGTCTTGATAGGTGTCTTGCATCAAACAAAGAGTACTTTGAAGGTGACTGAAGTTTAAACATGGAAGAATAAACACACAACTTTTATCAATAAGTTCCACTTTTTGAGGTCCCCTTTCATAACATCTCAGAGAGATCCAGAAAGGAGAATTTTTCATTTAATTTTTAAGTCAGTGCTTATGACTAGAGTTGTAACATCTTTAGAGAATTCTCTAGAAATAATGGTGGAGGATATGGAATGTCTTCAGCTACTCTAGAGCCCAAAGCACAAGTTGTCACAGAAGCAACTGCTCAAAGTTCTCTGTTTTTCTGTGTTAATTAACTGTCTTCTGGTAGCACCAGAATATCTTATATTTGAAAGGTTTAAATGTGATTAATGATAAACATTATTGCAGAAAAAAGATTCCAAATACTGCTGAATTAAGTGGCATTTAACGCCTGAAAGGATTTTAGGTCAATTACAATTTATGAGATCATCCTAAGTAAATTGACTCAGAAACAGAAAACCAGACCTCACGAGTTCTCACTCATATGGTCACAAGGATGGAAATAATAGCTCTGGGATCACCAGTAAGGGGGAAGGTGAGGGAGGGCTGGAGTTCAGAAATTACCTGCTGGAGTACAATGTCTACTCTGGGAAAACCACCTGAGACCCAGTCCCCACCGCTACACAATACGTACATGCAGCCAACATACACGTGCATCCCCTGAATCTAATATAAAGATGGAATCTCCCCAAAACATTACGAGTCCCCTAGGACCATTGCTCATTTCCCTTGCGGTCACAACCATCTCCTGAGGATAATCACTTCTATGATGTCCATTGAGTAATTGTCCCTGTTTTGATACTTAGATGAGTAGGATTATACTCACAATTTTGGGGGGACCCCCCCAAAAGAGAATTTATTTATAAAAAACTGTGTATTTATCCTTCCATGTGTAAACTTTCATCACCTTCAAAGTCCTCTCCACTTGATGCAATACACATATCGAGATGCTTTTTCCACGGCTCAAAGCAGTTTTTGAACTCATTAATTTTGATGCCTTTCAGTGCTTCTGCTGTTTTTTGTTTCACTTCTTCTACAGCGGCAAAGTATCTTCCTTTAAGAATTTTTTTCATCCGGGAAACAGATAAAAGTCGCTCAGGGTGAGAGTGAGTGAATAGGGAGGACGGGGCACAGCAGTCGTGCTTTTTGCCCAAAGACTGCTGAACATTCAGTGCAGTGTGGGCAGGTGTGCTCGTAAATCACCCATCATGAAACCGGCAAACAAGTTAAAAGCATCTCCAAACAAAATAATTCACTGAAGCTGAATGCAGACTCTCACAGCCATGCTAGCTGGTACACTGATGCCGACGGGATCCCCTGCAGGGGGATCTGATACTGCAAGCGGCCTAGTCTCCCAAGGATAGTTCTGCTTTTTGGGGGTCCCTCCCTCTACAATATATATCCTTTAGAGTGTGGGTTCTTTTATTCACTATGTTCAGATAGCTATTTTATGACTTGTTCATTATTCTATTGATAGAATTTGGATTGTTCCCAGTATTTAGAATGGTGTTATGATGAACATCTCAGTGCACACATTTGGCGAACATGGATGTTCATTCCGATTGGGTGTATATGGATTTCACTTTTAAATATGATATTATGACCAAGTCATTTCTTAGGATGAACACTGAAATATGTAAATTTATTTTACAAAATAAATAGCATGTGTATTAGCTCATGTTGTGTTACGATAAAGAAATACCCGAGGCTGCTGGGTAACTTGCAAAGAAAGGTTAGTTTTGCTTCATGGTTCGGCAGGATGCCAGCCTCCGCTCCTGGTCAGGACCTCAGAGAGCTTTAACCGAGAGTGGAAGGCAAAGCGACAGCAGGCCTGTCACCTGGAATCAAGGAAGCAAGAGAGATGCCAGGCTCTTTTAAACAACCAGCTTTCTGGTTAACAGAGCAAGAATTCCCTTGTCACTGTGGAGGGCACCATGTTACTCATGAGGGACCTGCCCCCATGACCAAAACACCTCCCACTAGGTCCCGCCTTCAACATTGGAGATCACATTTCAACCTGACATTTGGAGGGGACAAATATCCAAACGATGTCAGCTTGTTATTAATAGATGGCACTATGCCTTATTTGGTTTTAAAATTTTAAGCCGGGCTCGGTGGCTCAGCCTGTAATCCCGCGTCTTTGGGAGGCTGAGGTGAGTGGATTGCCTGAGCCCGCGGGTTCGAGACCCGCCTGGGCGGCGAGACCTCATCTCTACAATAAATCAAAAAATCAGCCGGGCGTGGTAGCGCGTGCCTGTAATTCCGGCTACTCGGAAGGCTGAGGCGGAAGGATCGCCGGGGCCCAGCAGGTCGAGGCTGCGGTGGCCGGGAGCGGCCACTGCACTCTGGTCTGGGCGACAGAGTGAGACTTAACTCAAAAAATAAATAAATAAAATAAAATAAAATAAAATTTTAAGTAATGTTGCCTGTAGTCTTAGGCACAAGTCAGTTAGCTGCTCTTAAAGACGGTGGCAAAGGCCACAGTTGCAACCAGTAACTTGCATATGCCTGTCAGGAAGAAAGAAAATGTAGAAAGAACAGATTGGCACTAGAGAGAAGGTCTATTGATGTTTTTTGGTTGTTGTTGTTTGTTTTGTTTTTTTTAATGCTCTCTCAAAGCTCTGTCTCGTCTGTCAGAGCTGTACCAGATTGCAGTTGGTCAGTTACTTAAGAAACTCTGCTTGGAAACTCAAATTACCTGGAAACCCATATTCAATGAATTTCTGTGGGGAATTTATCACTTGTCATAGGTTGAACTGTATACGTTAAAAATTCTAACCCCAGGCAGCCCCTTTGGGTCCCTTCCCATTGTGGGAGATTTTTGTCCTCTCAATAAATCCTGCTTGGAAAAAAAAACCCTAGTACCTCAGAACGTGAACTTTTTTGGAAATAGGATTGCTGCAAATGCAATTTATTAAAATGAGATCCTTAGAGTGGGCCCTGATCTGAAATGACTGGTGGTTTTAAAAAGGGGAAATCTAGACACACATACACACACACACACAGAATGCCATGAGAAGATGCAGGTGAAGACCGGGATAATCCAACTACAAGCCAAGGAATGTCAAAGATTGATGGGGAGAACTAGGAGCTAGGACAGACACATGGAACCAACCCTTCCCTTAAGCCCCAAAGAAGACAACCCTGCTGACACCTTGATCTTAGACTTCTAGCTTCCAGAACTACGAGAGAATACATTTCTGTTATTTAAGCTCCCTAGTCTCTGGCTCTATGTTATAGCAACTCTAGCTAGCTAACATGACGCTTCATAGCTTGGTACCCTGTGTCATTGTCTACTTGCCTGGTCTTGAATTTGGCTCTTGACTTGTATTTGACTGTTGGCTCTTAAAGCTATGTAACTTTGGTAAGTCATTCAATTTCTATACGCTAGTGTCCTCATCTGTATAATTAGAATAATAATCATATCCACTTTATAGGATTATTGTAGGAATTAAATAAAATCTGCATATAAATAGCTTTTTAAAGTATCTCTAAATAGTAAGTTTTTCATAAATACTAGCTATTATTATTATATGCTAAGTCACAGCCTCCAAGCCAGAATCTGTACAAGCCACTTTCTCTGGGGCACAAACAAGTACAAAAAGTAAGTAAATAAAAATAAACTCTCCTTAATAACCCATGTGAAAAGAGAAATAAACACTGTGGTTACAGACTATTAGAAAATAAGAAAATCATGACATTAGATCTTATGGCTATAGTGACAAAATAGCTCTTAAATAAAAATGTATAACTTTTAAGTGTTCTTATTAATTATCAAGGAATATTAAAATAACTAAGCAAATCAGGTTGTACAAGAAGCTTGAAAAAACAACAAAGTATCCCTAAAAAAGCAAGACAAAGAAAATAATAATGACTGTGGTGATTAATTTTGAGTCCACTTGACTGGGTCACAAGGTGCCAGATATCTGGTCAGACACTATCTCTGGGTGTATTTCTAGATATGATTCACATTTAAATTGGTAGATTAAGTAGAGATGATTGTCCTCCCCAGGGTGGGAGGGCCTTATCCAATCTATTGAAGACCTGATGAGAATAAAAAGCTGCATGAGGAAGAAGTCTTTCTCTCTCCTTGACTGTTGTCTAGCTGGGACTTTGGTCTTCAGCCTTCAGACTTGGACTTGGACTTGAACTAGAAGTAGATCTTACACCATTGACTTTCTTAGTCCTTGGACCTTTGAACCTGGGCCAGAACTATCTCATTGGCCCTCTTGATCCTCTAGCATGTCAGCTGCACATCTTGGACTTCTCAGCCTCCATACTTGTATGAGCCAATCTCATATAGCAAATAAATAGCACTAACAAAAACGCCATTAAGGTAACTAGCATATATAAAGCATTTTCTATATGCCAAGTCCCATCATGCTAACCCAGACTGTTACTGAATTCTCAGTTCAATTTTATGACATAGGTACTGTGATTATTCCCATCTTTCCGATGAGAAGACAGGTTTCAAGAGGTGAAGTAACTTACCCAAGGTCAAAAAGCAAGAAGCAGGATTTCGCCCCAGGAAGTATGACTACAGACCCCAAGTTCTTTTTTTTTTAATTAATTAATTAATTTATTATAAAGATGTGGGGTACAATTAAGGGTTAGATATATAAACACCGATCATGAAGGTACCCTTGTTGATGAGGTATGCTATTCCCTCCCCTACCAGTTTCCCTCAACTGCCAGTCCCACCCCCGCTCCCCTGACAGTTTTCCACTACTGCCAATTGTTTTCTTATAGCATTATAATCGTTCAAGGTCACCTTTTGAATGAGAACATATGGAACTCAGTTCTTAACCAGTGCACAATGCATCGTCAGGAATTATCCAGGATGTCACTGGTCAAATACTAGAGAGCACATTACTGATTCTCGCATACTGTTTCTGCCTGCATGTCCTGAGGCATTTGAATTAAGTCATTTCTTCTAATCTGTCCTCAGCTTCCACTGCTCCCACCTTAGTGCGCGCGCGCACACACACGCGCACACACACATACTCACCTGGCACTTGCTTGAGTCCTCTCCACAATTTGATGAGAGTGACAAAACAAGGACTAACAGCTTTTCCTTCCTAGGCTGGACTGCTAGCAGTGGATGAATAACTGGTCTCCTACCATTGAACATGGGAAGCTTCTGCAGCCCAGTTCTCTGTGTGCCCACCTTGCCTCTGGCTGTGTTGGGTCTCTGCTGCTTGGTGTGCAGGTCTGGTTCAGGGAGCCCACCTCTATGTGCACTTTGCTGCCAGTGTTCCTGTCTGTCTCACTCTGCCTTTCTGAAGTCTTTGTGATTTGTACCCACAAGTTATTTAAAGCTGAACTCAAGAACAGTTGTGGTTTTTAAAAAAATTCCTTCACTTAAATTTCACAAATAAGAATAAGTTCCAAGGACAGATTTCTTTTTGGCACATTTGTAAATATCTGGTCTTTATTAGTTCATCAAACAGCAATATATATATATATATATATTATAAATCCTGAATCTTTCAGGTCATGGTCTCACAGTAATAAATTAGATGCAATTAGCAGAAACACACTTCCATCTGGCCACTATAATTTGTTCAGATGTGACAAAAGTAATCTGAGTTTTTAAGGATCTTTCCAGAAGTAAGAAGCCAGTTGGTAGACACTAAGACAAATCCCAGAAGTAGAAGGGTAAATTGCAATTAGTTGTTTTGTAGGCACAGTTCTCAGAAAGCCTACTGTTTGTTTCAGCTTTGCACATACTGTATAATGATACAGTGTATCTGAAACCTTACACATCTAGAGACCATAATTATAGCAATGCTGTGCTTCACTCCTTTATTTTCTGGGCTTAGTTAAAAACTGAAGCTAAGTGGAGTCAGAGTTTACCAGTTTATTGTATAAATTTAGCCCAGTTAGAAATCAAATCGCAAAACCAAGAATACTTTTAAAAAGAAATTAAATTGCTGGGTTTAAAATCCCTTTAGAGTTTGATGCCCACTAAGATATAAAGTAGAAAAAGGGGGGTGAGGGGGGCTTCATTTGGTTTTTATTACCATTCAAGGAAGCAGATTGGGTTGTGTCTTTTTTTTTAATGTTATTTTGGCTATAATTAATGGCAGACAGACCTCAGTTTGACTGTTTTTGTACATTTTAATACCCTTTGTAAAAATATTTTGAGTTCAGAGAAACTTAGAATGTACCTTGTCCTAAATATCTTTCCTTTTCTTTTTTAAGTGACTGTGTAAACATTTGCATCATTTTAGATTTATTTACAATTATCTCATCAAAACTTGTCATAGCACGACTTTAGATACACTAAAAAAAAAAACCAAACACTCTTGCTTATAAAAGACCTGAATTCCAGGATCTCACTGCAGATTCTACCACTTATTTCTGAGAAACCAAACATTTCCCCAAATATAAGCAAATGCTTTACCAAATATAATCAAATTTAAAAATCCACTGGGTTTTCATTCCACCTGAAATTCACTGAGCCATCCAAGCACCGGGGTTTCACTGTGTCCAAGCCTTTCCATCCTGCATGGTTTTTGGTACTGTGATAATCCTATGAAAGCCAAGTGGACTTGAAACTCATCCTCCCTTCCAAATCTGTTTCTCATGTTCATTTTCTCTGGAAACGGCCCACCCAGAACCTGAGAGTCACACTCGACGCTGGCTTGTCACTCACGGTCCCCATTCCCACTTTACCAGATCCTGTTTTAATTTTTTAAACCACACTCTTTCAGCCTCTGCCATGGTCTTTCTCATCCTTATTTGTGCAACAATCTCCTAAAACTAGTTGATCTGCCTCCCAGTCTTGTCCTTCCCCAATCCATTGTTCACTTTATAACGGAGGGAATTTTTTCCGTTTTTTCTTTTTTGACTGGGGGCTCTCACTCTATTGCCCAGGCTGGAGTGCAGTGGCATGCTCACGGCTCACTAACCACAGCTCACTGTAGTCTCGACCTCCTAGGCTCAGGTGATTCTTCTGCCTCAGTCTACTGAGTAGCCGGAACTACAGGCACTCACAGAGGGAACTTCTAAAGGGAAAACTTAATCATCTGAATCCTCTTCTCAAAACCTCTCAATCATCTCCCATCACTCTAAGAATAAAGTTCAAAGTTCTTGGTGGATTTTAGTAGGCATGTCTTTAGTTGCCTCTATCTTTCTCTTCAGCCTTCTTCTTTACCCCTCCCTGCCTCTCACTACACAAGGCAAGGAACTTCATTCAATTAGGGTGTTTCTTTTCTCCGGGTTTTTGCTTTAACTAGTCCCTGTGCCTAGAAATAAGCCCCATTCCCCATTCTCAGGGTCTGTCTCTGGAAAAGTCCTCCGTATCCTTCTGTCATTTTCTCTCTTCTGCTGGGTTAATCACTCCTGCAACGTATTGGCCGGCAAAGAGCTCCAGTCTTGGAACTTAGTTTGCTTGTGTAAATGTCTGCCTCCTTGGTTAGGTTTTCAGTTCTGTGTGGTCAGTGACAGTCCCTTTTTCAACTAGTTTGGTGTTCATCCAGCCCAGCACTGAGCGGGCAACCAGTAATTATTTGTTGAATGAATATTAAGTGATCGAACTCTCTCTGTGATGTAAATTATATTAGAATTCTTTCGCTTGAAACATTTGAACATTTGTTAATCTGTTTAGCATAATATTAGCTACAATGTATTGAGTGTCTTATTTTATTGTGTATCAGACGCTGTGCTAAGAACATCTAGTTCTGCTATAATGTGATATTTGGGATGCAAAAAATTACCATACTATGCAAAAAAGCACGTGATGAAAAACTTTATGGAGAAAATGGAGTTGAGACACAATACACAAAAACTTCATGAGTGAGACATAAAAAAAGGCAGGAAACCAATAAAATGGTATATTCTTGCATATATTGGGAGATTACATAAATACTACAATAAATATGACACTTTACCTTTAACAAAGCCTGAAGTTTGCTTGTGGAATTGGGCTTCGAGAAGTCTGTGACTCATGGGCTATTTTGAAGTGGTAGAAAGAGGATTATCTGAAATGGGAAGAAATAGTCAAACACCAGATGTGGCTCATGACACATGTGGTAAACTGAGGGAGATTGTAGCTGTTTGGGGGTATATGTGTGTGCGTGTACCTATGTGTGCATGCTCACATTTTGGGTATTCCTATAGAGTCATACTCAACTAAAAGCAGTTTTCTGTACTCATCTAGAGTTTCTCATGGATAAAATTATGCACACAACAATGCAAAATTAAAGTGAATGCTCAAATTGTTCCCTAGTATACTAATCATGTTGGATCAAATTCCCATGTTCAAAACAAGTGTTACAGCAGAACTGGCAGTCAGTTAAGTTTTTAATTTTATAATCCTGATACAAAGTCAAAAAGTTTGGGGGAGGGGGGCACACCTCATCAACAGGGGTACCTGCATAATCAACATTTGCATACCTAACCCTGAATTGCACCCCACATCTTTAAAATGAAAAAAATTAAAAGAGAAAAAAACAAAAAACAAACAAACAACAACAACAAAAGTCAAAAAGTTGGTACTATCTTTATCTCCATTTTATATATGAGAAAACTGAGGTATAGAAAGCTGAACTCACTTGTCCGAGATGCACATTTCATACGTAGCAGAGACCAGATTAAAGCACAGGCATCCTCTTCCACAGCTTCTAACTACCATGCTAGATCACTGTGTCTTCCAGTAGTCTTTATTAGACCTTACATTTCATTTGTATTGAACAATCTTGCCGAGGAGTCACACATGGACTGACTTCTTGAAAGTTAACTTCAAAGGAAGTATGAAGAATCCACTTCCTCATTTGATTCTCTCCATATCTGAAGATCTGGGGTCAGTTGATCCCACCCATGGATGGCAAGAGATGTCAAGAAAGATAACAGCCTTTGAGTCAGACAGGCGTCAAGTCTTGCTTCTGTTGATTTATGGTATCTGAAGCCAGGGCAAGTCAACTTCAGTAAGTCTATTATCTCATCTGCGAAATGGGGATGTTAATTCATAGTTCAAGGAGTTTGTGTGTAGATGAAGAGACACCTAGATCAAAATGCTTAGGCAAAAAAAAAAAACAAAACAAAAAACTTTCCCCAGCCCTCCTCAATAACTTGTTAATAACTGAAATTCTGCATGTAATGATTAGGATATTTTTGACTCAATATTGCCTTCTTCATAAAGTAAGCAAAACTCATCAGGTCTCTAGAAGCTTTCCTGAAGTAAATTTTTCAGGAAATAGCTCCAACTGGCTTGGAAGAAAGAATGCAATTAATGAGGCACATGAATCCAGAAAGGTGACTGAATTTTCTTCCTTCATAACTGCCTAGAGCTGGTGATATTTGTAGTTTCAACATGGTACCACAACATTGTCTTCTTGGTCTTGGCTTTTGATGCCATGATAGCTTCCAGTTTACACAAAAGCCAAAGGAATACAGGGAGTTCAAATGTAATGCCAACAAAATTATTTTCAATGTATACAGTATTCATGACTTTTGCAACACAGTTATACTCTAGTTACTTCCTTTTGCCCTGACAAATCTGATGAATGGGTTGTATTATACCCATTTAACAGATGGAGAATCTGAATCGCAGAACTTAAGTTAGCGAATTTTCAAATAACTTAGAACTAGTGTCAGTGACAGGATCAGAAACTAGATTTCCTATCTCCAATTACAAGAGTAATTTCAATTATTCTACAGTAGAAAAATAACCTATTATTAAATCACTCATTGGCTCAAAATCCTTCACGATTATCTGAAATGCACAAACACTGAAGTAACTGTAGAAATGCAACGATTACTACTGGCCCCAAATTCTATGAACCTGGAGTCAATTAGACTGCACTGAAGACAGAACAAAGTCACATTACGCTAGGTTTGAGGGTATTTTTATGTTCTCCTAAAACCAGATTTTGTATTATGAATTGACTTAAACACTGTACCCCAAATTTATTTTTGTGAATTCCAAAATATTCCAGAATATGAAGATCAGCCCAAGAAAGCTTCATTAAGTAGGTGAAGAGCTATCAGGTGTGTGGAAGGAGTTTAAGAATTGTGACACTAGTGCCTTTACACAGTATGTATAATATATAAAAACAGATCAAGTCAGAGTTATTTTCTGTGATTGTTTAAAAGATGAAGAGTAAAGGTGAACTCATCATACCAGGTTAACAGGTAACTATCAAAGAATATGCTGTGGGTTACTCAAGTATTCTATTAAACAAATGAGGTGGGCAGAGAAAAGTGTTTTCCAATATGTATTTCATTAAATGGTGATTAATAAATTTTGTGGGAAATGCTAGGTAGAAAAACTTAGATGGGTTTTCTTTACTGTGGCATTTTTTTCCCAGTCTTTATTATGAAGATATATATGGTTGCTTCTCTCTAAGAAGGGGATGACAACAAAGTGTTTCCAAAAAACTCTCTCTCACCAGGTCTCTAGAAGCTTTGTCTGTCTCTCTGTCTCTCCCTCTGTCTCTCTGTCTCTCTCTCTGCACTTTAAAAATATACTTTTAGAAGTCCCAGCACAGAGGATTGGGAAAAATAGAAACCACTTAATTCCATCTTTCTCGAAACTGCTTCTACCTGTCCAACTGTTTGATTATACTCTCTGCCTTGGATTAATTTCCTTGCTATGAAGTTGTGGACTGCTACATCTCAAAGTAACAAACTTATATATACATAATCAAATAAGCTATTTATCCATGTACAAAGAACCAGCGTCTTTGCTGCTGATGAAAATAACCCAAGAACCTGTTCTACGGTGATTGTGCACTCCTGGTCTTGAGATTGGGACTTATTTGGGCTCCCCGTGACTGTCTGATGGGTGATTTTTAGGAGCTGTTCATCATTATTTTTCTGTGAAGTATGACACCTCCCATCCCTTACATGCTGTCTCTGTGTTTCCACTCAGCTTTTGAACAGGTGAGATGCAATTTAAAAATCTCCCTGAATAGTAAAATGGACAAAGGAGTTTTCTGTGAGCATGAAAGGCAAGTTGGATAAATGGACTAGCCTAGCCTGGGAACCAGAACATCAATGAATTTTCCAGCTTCAAACAGAACTAATGCTATTTCACAGCAAGTTATTCTTCTCTGTTCCATTTTGGTAGTATGAATTCTGAATTTAAAATTAGCATGAAAATGCACTTTCTTGTAGATAGATTCCTGCTTCAGGCTGCATTAACGCTGCAAAGGCTTTGGTTCAGTGCGTGCCAACCACATAAAAGTACCACCCTTGGGGTCAAAGAAAGGTTCCTTTCTTCCTTGCAATCATCTGACTGCCTGGTGTCCCTGAAACTATCAGGGAAAAGCAATCTTTAGTCTTCTTTCCAGGTAAGAGGAACTTTTAGAATAAAGAGTAACCATTCAAATAATGACCCGGTAAATCTTCTCATTAAAGTCAGAAGGCAGAGAGACTTTGAGGGAGGGAGTGCAGGCCACTGCCACTGTTCGATTTGCCCTTTCCTGGAACCTTGCAGGAAAAGCTGGCCTCTTCAAGGCAAGGAGGAACAATCCCTGCCAGTTGACCCAAGGACAGGAGTATGAGTGTTTTCTTATTCACAGGTGTGGTCCAGAGTGCCCCAAAGCCACTCAAGCAGCTATAAAAGAAGAACTAAATAAATATTCAGATAGAAATTAATGAAACAGAAAATAGAAAGGCAGTAGAGTTGATAAATACATCCAAGGACTCATTTTTTGAAGAGACTAATGAAACACAAATAGTGAGGCTAATCACAGTCTCTGATCAAACGTCTTGTCCTCAGGGAAGTCTTCTTCGACATTCCCAAATTAGTTCCACCTGTCTTTATCAGGCACTTATTCCTAGCATTAAAATCCCACAGCGCATCTATTTGTGACTTTTTAAATTGTGCTCCCTACCTCTGCAATATCATCTCCAAAATGAAGGATACTTTTTCTACCTTGTTCACAAAGATATCCTTGGCACCAATTAGTTACTGTGTATGGAGAAGAGTAGTCGCTCAATAATTATTGTTGACTAGATGAATTAAAAAAATCTGTCTTAAGAGTAAGCATAAACAACAGATGCTGGTGAAGATGCAGAGAAAAAGGAAGACTCCTACATTGCTGGTGGGAATGAAAATTAGTGCAACCTCTTTGGAAGACAGTGTGGCAATTTCTGAAAAAACTAGAAACTGACCTTCTATATGACCCAGCAATCCCCCTATTGGGAATATAGCTGGAGGAACTCAAGTCATTCTACAAAAAGATATTTACACACGTATATTTGTTGCAGTTCTATTCACAATAGCAAAAACATGGAACCAACCATGCTGCCCATCAAAGCTGAAATGGATAAAAAAAAATGTGGTACATATACACAGTGGAATATTATGCAGCCATAAAGAAGGACAAACATATGGACTTTGCAGCAACTTGGATGGATTTGGAGTTGATCATACTCAATGATCTACCATATGTTCTCACTCATAAGTGGACCTTGAACAATGATAATACTATAAGAAAGGGATTGGCAGTAGTGGGAAACTATCAGAGGATGGGGAATTAGATTGGCAGTTGAGGGGAACTGCCGGGGGCGGGGGGGTACACGTCATCAACAAGGGTACCGACATAATGAAAATTCATATACCTAACCTGAATTGTACCCCATGTGTTTAGAATTTTTTAAAAGATTTTTAAAGAGCAAACATTAAAAAGGAGAGATAAAAAAAAATTTTAAGCCGGGCTTGGTGGCTCAGCCTGTAATCCCACGTCTTGGGAGGCTGAGGTGAGTGGATTGCCTGAGCCCACGGGTTTGAGACCTGCCTGGGCAACTTGGTGAGACCTCATCTCTACAATAAATAAAAAATTAGCAGGGCGTGGTAGTGCGTGCCTATAGTTCCAGATACTTGGAAGGCTGAGGCAGAAGGATCGCTGGAGCCCAGCAGGCGAGGCTGCAGTGGCCGGGAGCAGCCACTGCACTCCAGTCTGGGTGACGGAGTGAGACTCCAACTCAAAAAAAAAAAAAGAGAGATAATAAATCGTTCCAAGATTATATATATACAGATAGATAGACAGATCAAACCAAATATATAGATATAGATTTACTATCTATCTCTTTATATATATGATCTTGGAAAACTTAGACAATATTCTTTGATATATATAGATCTATATCTACATATATCTCACTATGTCTTTGTATATGATCTTGCAAAAATTGAAAAAATGTATGAAAAATAATAAAGTCAAATGTTAGTTACAAGTTATATTATCAAGTCCCAAATAAATTAAATATAATAATACTAAACAGAATATTAGGATAAAATATGAATCTGACAATTAAGTTCAGGAACTTGCCACCTTGCACTTGCATTGGCAGCATGGTACAAACAACTAGATAAAGGTTTCATAACCTTGGTGTATCCGTGTCTCACAGCTGTGTTCGTGTTGACATGTGGCAGTGTCTTACTGAGTGGCATTCATTATTGTTGTTTCATATTTTTGTGTGCCATCACAAGAATGTTGGAGTTTGAATTAGAGCAATGAACAACCATTAAATTTCTTGTTAAACTTGGCAGAGTAGAAGTGAACTCAGAGACATGTTAGTCCAAGTTTACAGGGATAATGTCATAAAGAAAACAGCAATGTCCAAATGGATTAAATGTTTTTCTGAGGGGGGAGAAAGCATCACTGATGAAGAGAGGTCAGGATGACCAGTAACAAGCAGAACTGACAAAAACATTGCAAAAATTAATGGAATTGTGTGTCAAAGTCATCACCTGACTATGAGAAGCATAGCAGAACAAACAAGCATCAACAGAGAAACAGGAAATTCTTAACTGAAAATCTTGGCATGAAAAAGGTGTGTGCAAAAATGATCTCAAAGGAGTTCTTGCCTCATGACAATGTACCTACTCACACAGCACTGTCTGTGAGAGAGTTTTTAGCCAGTAATCAAATAACTGTATTGGAACACCCTCCCTACTCACCTGATCTGGCCCCCAATGACTTTTTATTTACCCAGAGATAAAGGAAATATTGAAAGGAAGACACTTTGATGACATTCAAGACATAAAGGGTCATATGACGGCAGCTCTGATGGCCATTCGAGAAAAAGAGTTCAAAAGTTGCTTTGATGGATGGAGTAGGTGCTGGCATTGGTGTATAGCTTCCCAAGGGGAGTACTTCAAAGGTGACTGTAGTGGTATTCAGCAATGAGATATGTAGCTCTTTTTCTAGGATGAGTTTGTGAACTTAATTGTCAGACCTTGCATATATAACTATATAACCTTGTGTCTTGAGCTGAGAAATATTTTTATGAAAATGATCCCAGAGAAAGCACAAAGGAAAAGACTGGGAGTTGTGATGTCTTAAAATAAACAGTTAAGCAAAATTTTGGAGACAAATACTTTGGAAAAGTAGTTGCGATACACTATACATATAGTATAATGAACAAATGATTCACATTTTGATACAAAAGAGCCTTTAAAATTCATTAAAGAGATGAATACCTCATTCAAAATAAAACATGTAAGTAGGTGCTATGGTTTGAATGTGTTATTTCCAAAATTGAGACATTGCCAATATGATAGTATTAAGAAGTGGGGCCTCTATGAGACTTTTAGGTGCTGAGGGCTCCTCCCTCATTAATGGGTAGAAGACCCTTCCAAGAGAGACTTCACACAGCATTCGGTGGGCTTCCTCTCTTGCCTGTCTGCCTTCCATCTCATGAGGTTGCTGCAAGGAAGCCCTCACCAGACACTAGCGACGTGATCTTGGACTTCCCAGTTTCCAGAACTGTAAGAAATACATTTCGGTTCTTTAAAAATTACCCAGTCTCAAGTATTCTGTTGCAGCAGCACAAATAGTCTAAGACTACAAGCATTTTACCAAAGAAGAAATGCATATGGCAGAGAAATAGATTAAAGTAAGCAAAGAAATGCAAGCTCAATGCAATTCCATGTTCACACAAAATAATAGTCAAAGAGATTACCAATAAAGGTCAATGCACAGTGCCAGTGAAGATGCAGAGGAAGAGATAATCAAATAGTCTTGATGGCTGGGAAATCTAGCCTTTCTGAAAAATATTCTCACAATGACATATCATGAGTCTTTAAAATGAGCATCACCTTTACAGTAGCAGTTTTACATCCAGGAATTTAACATGAGAAAATGCGAAGGAAACGGAGATTTAGTTACAAGGACTTCAAGAACAATGCTTAGGGTCTGCAATACTGAGTGCTCTATCACAGAAACACAGAACTGAGTACCACGTTCTCACTCATAAGTGGACCTTGAATAATTACCATAATACTATAAAAAAAGGATAGGCAGTAGTTGGAAACTGCCAGGGCAGAGGAGGGGTGGGATTGGCAGTAGTGGAAAACTTCCAGGGAAGGGAGAGCACACCTCATCAACAAGGGTACCTGCATAATGAACATTTGCATACCTAACCCTGAATTGTACCCCACATCTTCAAAATAAAAAAAATTTTTTAAATGTTTATAATTGCCCTAAATTACACAAGGAAATTAAATATCTAGCCTTTTCAGATTCATTAAATAAATCATGGTTAATCTGTATGATAATTAATTTGAATTGGCCATTTATACAGGGGATTTATATAGGCATATTAAAAACTAAGATGGACTAGGTATTAGATTATATTGAAGAACTACTACAGTAGCTGCCCCTTATCTATGGGGGATATATTTCATGACCCCTAGTGGATGCCTGAAACTACGAATAGTACTGAACTCTATATACAGCATATTTTCCCTATACAAACACCCCTATAAAAAGTTTAATTTACAAATTAGTCTAATTGTTGCAAATAATCTCTTATAATAATAATAGTATATCCCTTATCTATGGGGGATATATTTCATGACCCCTAGTGGATGCCTGAAACTACGAATAGTACTGAACTCTATATACAGCATATTTTTCCCTATACAAACACCCCTATAAAAAGTTTAATTTACAAATTAGTCTAATTGTTGCAAATAATCTCTTATAATAATAATAGTCTCTTATTGTTGTTAAGTGGTTAACAACAATGACTAATAACAGAGCAATTATAACACTACACTACAATAAAAGTTATGTGAACGTGGTCTCTATCTCTTAAAATATCATACTGTATTATACGCTTCTATTTTCGGACTATAGTTCACAGTGGGTAACTGAAACTGTGGGATGCAAAACCATGGATAAGGGGAGACTGCTGTATTTATTTTGTTAAGGTGGTAATGGATTGTGGTGACATTTGGAGTTCTTATCTGTTAGAGATTCATTCATAAATACGTGAAATTATATCATATCTTCACTTGGATCACATAAAAATGTCCTGCCTTCTCCCCACCAAAAATAAAAGTATGTAGGTAGAATAAATTGTTAAAATTCTGATTCTGGGGTGTGACTATGGGTAAGTTATTTAACCTCTATTTAACCTCTCTAAGCTGCAGCCCCCCTGTGGGGATAATAACAGAACCTTCTTCTGTTGTGGGAATCGAAGACAATGCAGGTACCAGGCTCTCCACAGAGTCAAGTGCTTACTAATACAAAACATTAACTCATGTGGGCTCTCCAGCTGCAGTTAACGGTTGACCAGGAGGGCAGCCTTACGGCACAGGTCCCTTCAGAGTCCTACAGGGAAATTTGTCCCACAGTTATTTTCCAGATGAAGTGAACATTCTGAGTCTCTGACCCCTTTTTTTTTCTCAATCAGATCCTCAGGGGACATGACTTAATCAATGAAAAGAATTATAGGGTGAAATGGAAGGATCGATGAAGGGTAGGGAAAAAACATTCTTGGTCTGCTTCAAATTAGACTTAATAAGACACAAAGCGTTACAGATAAGCAGAGGATAAAAGGAGTCCAAATTACTCTTTTTAATCTAAAACAGTTAAACCAATATCCAAAGGATTGGACACCAGACAGGCAGTTGCAGCCTCTAACGTAGGCTTTAAAATAGGACAGGCTGCGAAGAAAGACTTGGTTCTTTCAGTACTATGTGGTTATATCTTCAGCATGAGATCACTGTTTCCCTTGTGAATGAATACTGCCAACACCACCCACTGCCTGTCTTGCAAGCGATGCTGCGTAACTTCTTGCTTTTAGTCATTCCCTCCATTTGGTACATTTAAAAAAAAATAAGAGGGAAGGTTTCGCCTTACAAATAACATGGGTAGAAGGCTGTTATTCTGTGTCCAGTCCTCCATCCACATCCTCTGCTATGCCAGTTGCATCTTTAATCTGTGGAGATGAGTAACAAGGTGCAGAAAAACATGACCATCCCGACACACTGTGCCCTGGGCGATAGAATCAAGGGTGGTGTGTCCATCTTCTGGGGCTGTTATAACAAAATGCCGCAAACAGAAATGTATTTTCTCATGTTATTTTCTCATAGTTCTGGAGGCTGGAAGGTGTTGACAGGGGATATTTCTTCTGAGGTTTCTCTTCCTGGGTTGCAGAAGGCCATCTTCTCCTCGAAAGACCCAGTCCAGCTTAGCCTTCTCTGTGTGCATGTGTGTGCTCTAATTGCCTCTTCATATAAGGACACCAGTCATATTGCATTAGGACCCACCCATGTGATCTTATTTTACCTGAATTCTCTCTTCAAAAGCCCTATTTCCAAGTATAGTCTTGTTTGAAGGTGCTAGAGGCTAGGACTTTTAACATATGAATTTCGAGAGGACACAATTTAGCCCATAATACTCCATCCTCTGGTTCCCAAAATTTATCTCCTTCTCAGAAGCAAAAGCATTCACCCTGTCCCAACAGCTCCCAAAGTCTTGACCTATTTCAGAATTGATTCTCAGTCCAAAATCTCATGTAAATATTATCTAAGTCAGTTAAGACTGAGACTCAAAAAATGATCTGTCCTGAGGTAAAATTCCTCTTCAGTTATAAACCTCTTCAGTTATAAACCTCTTCAGTTGAAACCAGACAAGCTATCTGCTTTTAAAATACAATAGTGTGACAGGCATATGCAGACGTTCTGATTCTACAAGGGAGAAATTGGAAAGAACAGAGCCACAAGTCCCAAGCAAGTCTGAAATCTAACTGCAACCTCTTGGTAGACTAGAATACATTTTCTTCTTTAGTATAATGAAGGATATCTATTACAAACAGAAAGCCAGTCATGAGAGATTTGAATTGGAAAGAGGAAAGTATCACAATTTCTAAATTATATGATTATCAATTTAGAATAACTAAGAAAAATAGAAGTAGAACTAAAACTGGAAAACAGATATTTTAGTCGGTTGTAAGAGAAATATTTTGTCTATCAACCATAACTAGTTAGAAAATAAAAAGAGAAGAGTATCATTAACAATAGCTACATGAGATATAAAGCACCTGGAATAAACTCAGAGACTGTGTTAAACACTAAAAAACTTTACTAAGAAAATAAGGGCCAGGCTCGGTGGCTCAGCCTGTAATCCTACGCCTTTGGGAGGCTGAGGTGAGTGGATTCCCTGAGCCCGCGAGTTTGAGACCCGCCTGGGCAGCGAGACCTCATCTCTACAATAAATCAAAAATTCAGCCGGGCGTGGTAGCGCATGCCTGTAATTCCAGCTACTTGGAAAGCTGAGGCAGAAGGATTGCTGGAGCCCAGCAGGTGGAGGCTGCGGTGGCCAGGAGCGGCCACTGCACTCCAGTCTGGGCGACAGAGTGAGACTCCAACTCAAAAAAAAAAAAAAAAAGAAAAGAAAAGAAAAGAAGGGAAGATGTGAATAAACAGGGAGTCGTTACAATCTTTAACGGAAGACAATAATGTAAGAAAACAAAAATCTCCCCTAAAATCGGCTGGGCTTGCTGGCTCAGCCTGTAATCCCAACACTTTGGGAGGCCAAGGAGAGCGGATTGCCTGAACCCACGGGTTCAAGATCAGGCCGGGCAACTTGGCGAGAACTTGTCTCTACTATGAATAAAAAATTAGCTGGGCATGGTAGCGTGCACCTGTAGTTCTGGCTATTTGGAAGGCTGAGGCTGAAGGATCGCTGGAGCCCAGCAGGTCGAGGCTGCGGTGGCCGGGAGCATGACACTGCACTCTAGCCTGGGCGACAGAGTGAGACTCCAACTCAAAAAA